>NC_069509.1:178377314-178677314 GCF_027579735.1 Bombina bombina | reverse complement strand
GCAGTATTGTCAGTCATAACATTATGTAATCAACGTCATTGGTGCTGATATTATGGGAGAAAACCATCCAGGGACAGCTATAAGAAACACTGATATTTTACAATAAGGGGCAGTGCAAATTAAAATTGGTTTCTCCTTGTTATACCTGCCATAGAGTTTTAAATGTATTGCAAATTGCTCCTTTAGATGTATTTTTGTATATGAAATAGTTGTTTCTGCTAATTTACCCACCAATTAAATGGGCTTAGCTTGAATGGAGAGCAGACTTTATCTTTATATATACACAAAGTCCTCATTTTCTTATCTCTCACTGTATACGCATTGAGACCAATACTTAAAAAATTGAAAATTAACATTTTAGTGCCTCTATTTACTCCCTCTCTTGCTGGGTGCATGATTTCTTCCAAATATTTTTGTTTACATAGCTTTTCTATAACCAGTACTTATTTTCTGAAATGTATACAGTATTAGTGGGGATACAACTGGCAAAAAGTAAAAAGTTATTGCTCTAACGAAAAACTCAGGCACTAACATCAGGAAGGTCGGATAACGCGACTGCATTAACTTACTCGCCCCATAGACTTCTACGGGGTGCGCTAGACAGTTTTTATCTTTTGTGCACTAACCTGAAGGTGTGCTAGGCCAACTGCTCTAAAGCCAAAGGTGTGTTAAGAGTACTTGAAATACCTATGTTCTTCCCTTAGTAAAAAAACATTTTCTTCTAAGTAAAGAACATAGGTATTTCAAGTATTTCTATTTTAAAAACAAAAGAAAATTATACTAGATAAAATATATTTAACTGTGAAGGGTTTAGAAGTGTGTGTGTATATATATATTAGACATGTGCGATTCGGTTCGGTCCGAATCGAAATTCGGACGAATTTTGTCGAATTCGGAATTCGGATAGATTCTAATTTCCGAATTGCGGCAGTGCCGAATCTACCGAATAAATCCGAATCGATTCGAATTTATTCGGATGGATTCGGATGGCCATGTATTACACTAGTATTGTACAGTATACTAGTGTAATACACAACACATCCCACTTAACAGTGCCGAAATTCCGAAAATCCGAATCGATTCGAACCGAATCGAACCGAATTTCCCACGAATCCGAAAGAATCCGAATGAATCCGAAACTAATTCATTCGATTTCTTCCGAATTCGATTCGATCCAAACCGAAATTCGAATCGGTCCGAATCGTTCCGAACCGAACCGGTATATATATGTCTATTGTGTATATATTTGTATAAACATGTATATGTGTTTATATGCATGTATGCGTGCACATACATATTAACAAAAAAATACAAACACACATGTATACATACAAATATATATGTATGTATTGGGTACTTGTAAAGCGCAGCTAATCACCTGTAAGGGTCTCAAGGCGCTGCTCATTTTACCGACCTCGGAAGGATGAAAGGCTGAGTGGACCTCACCAGGGATCAAACCTGCAACCCTTGGGTTGCTACAGAGCTCAGCCACAGTGCCTTAGCATGCTGAGCTATCTGTCCGATGTATGTATACATACATACATAAATAAATAGATAGATGATAGATAGATAGATAGATAGATAGATAGATAGATAGATAGATAGATAGATAGATGATAGATAGATAAAGTTGTACACACCTTTGAGCCCTTCCCAGTTAAACACCTTGACATATATCATATCCTTTTCTAACCCTTTTTATACATTTTTATCAATAGCAAGCTTATATTTTACATTAAATAGCTGTATATGAGTGTAATACTTTATTTTAATATGTTTTGCATGTGTTTTGTACAACTTTTTTTCTAGCCCTTGCACTTCAGGTTTCAAGTTGCGCTAATTTGTTTCTCTCGATATCACTCCACCTGTAATCTGGGCCTTTAAATGGACAGTACACTGTAAAATTGTTTTTCCATTTATGTGTTTCCAAATACTTGTTATATCAGCTGCAGAGTATAAAATGTTTGAAACATTGCTTCTTTAGTTTTAATTTGTATACAAAATAGCTGTTTTTGCTTTTCAGCACCACAACCCAGCAAAATAGGTTGAGCTTGCAGGGAAATCAGATATCCTTATGTTATTACTTTCTGCACACACACATGCTTCCTTATTTCATTTCTGTTTGTATACCAAATCCCAATACAGGGCTAGATTACAAGTGGAGAGCTAATTTAACATTCCTGCTCATGCGTTAACTGCATTAGAAGTAAGCTTTATGCGCACGTCAGGTTGCGCTCATATTACAAATTGAACGTAAACTGTTTTCACTTGCGCGCTATCCCGACGCGTGTAAAAACCAAACTTACAAAATTGCACACACAATAACCTATTCCTCCATAGAAATCAATCTAGCAAAAAAACACCTTACTTGCGCAAACCTCATCTCATATTCTCAAGTGCGTTAATATAAATATTTCACATTCCAATGTTTTTCACATAGCAGAATATGTTCTATTTACTCATAAATACATATTTCTACATACATCTTATGGTATTTTGGTACAATATATATTTATACCTATATATATATATATATATATATATGTATCTATATATTGCATAAGAGATTGACTGGCACCAGAACTATATAGAACCATGGTTAATACACACCTGCTGTAATAAATTAATAGTAAATGTGAAGTACACAGAGGTACAAATTAATTACATCATATAAAGAAGAGGAAGATCCCTAAAAGAAAAAAACAACACAGTTCCTCCCAATAGGGATCAAGTTTACCCTTATCTAGCACACAACCTGAAAAAACCACAATGATTACATCAGTAGAACACAGCAATATAATGCAAGAAAATAATGCTTTAATGAATCTAATCCTGTAGGTGCCACACAGCAATAAAGCGTCATTAACAGTCCATCCAGGTTGATAAAGTCATGGGTAACCTAGAAGTCCAGGAGGCTCCCTAACAAAAATCAACCGTTGTGATAATGGAACCACTTAAATCAAGGCCCAAAAAACAGTAGACTGTAGTGAAAAGCGCCCAGAACTCCTGCCTTACAGATCAAACCCCTCGGTTTCAGACATTCACCCCCACATATTTGAAAATATTGAATATTGAGTTTAGCAGCCAGTGAAACAGGCACAACGAATGCTGGTTTATTTATAAACAGTAAATATATTCTAAAAGGACATCACATATATAATCCAACAGTAAATACTTGTTTGTGTAAAGTGATGATTATCAGTGACAATTTTCTAGCCATTGAAGCAACTGCACATATTTAAATATATGAATTATTACTACAGTATTTTGTATGATTATGGAAATATGTTCAGAAATACAATGTGCTGCCATAGGCTGACAGTAATAATATTTTTTTCTTTAATATTTGTATTTAATTCATAACAGATATGTTTAATTTGCTAAGTGTCCTAGAACAAGAAAATGTTAGTCTCTTCTTGCTGTAATGTGATAAAATTGCCCAGGGCAATTTACTGGAATTGAAATCAGAAATGACGTCTGACCTAGAAATGCATCGTTCCGTGTAGGGCTGACCTGAAACACCTTGGCACAATTTATTTCCGCTGAATACCATCTCTAGTTCCATCTTTATATTTCATAGTGGGGGAAAGGGGCTTATTAATAAAATTAATTAGACAATTAGAAAACAATAAGAGAAAAAAAGGAAAATAGAGTAAAATAATCAGGGGAAAGGGTCCAAGGTAGAAAATAAATTATACAATTATTTATAATGTTAATCTTTCTTATTTCATTCCTGGTTCACAAAGTTGCTTTATTTTTTATTTTATTTTAATAGAGTTATAAAATCCTGAATATTTATACTTAGCTTAATGGGAAATCCAAATAATTATAAGTATCTATCAGGAATTAATATCTGCAAGATCTGTTAATAAAATACATTTTTATTAATGCGTTTAAATGACATATATTGCCAGCTTTACACAATGCTGAGTATATGTATCCTGCTTTGCATATTTCTTAGTATATGTATCCTGTTTCACACAATGCTAAACATATGTATCCTGCTTCACACAATGTTTAGTATATGTATCCTGTGTCCCACAAAACTTAGTATATGTATCATGCTTCAAACAATGCTAAGTATATGTATCCGGCTTCACATAATGCTGAGTATATGTATCCTGCTTTGCATATTTCTTAGTATATGTATCCTGTTTCACACAATGCTAAACATATGTATCCTGCTTCACACAATGTTCAGTATATGTATCCTGCTTCACACAATACTAAGTATATGTATGCTTCAAATAATGCTGAGTATATGTATCCTGCTTCACGCAATGCATAGTATATGTATCCTGCTTCACACAATGTTAGTAAATGTATCCTGTGTCCCACAATACTTATCATATGTATCATGCTTCAAAAAATGCTAAGTATATGTATCCGGCTTCACATAATGCTGAGTATATGTATCCTGCTTTACACAATACTGAGTATGTACTGCCAGCTTCACATAATGCTGAGTATATGTATCCGGCTTCACACAATGCTGAGTATATGTATCCTGCATTACACAATGCTGAGTATATACTGGCAGCTTCACACAATGCTGAGTATATATAACCTGCTTTACACAATGCTGAATATATACTGTCAGCTTCCCATAATACTGAGTATATACATCCTGCTTCACATAATGCTGATTATATGTATCCTGCTTCACAAAATGAGTATTTGTATCCTGCTTTACACAGTGCTGAATATATAAAGCCATCTTCACATAATGCTGATTATATGTATCCTGCTTCACAAAATGAGTATATGTATCCTGCTTCACAAAATGAGTATATGTATCCTGCTTTACACAATGCTGAATATATAAAGCCAGCTTCACATAATGCTGATTATATGTATCCTGCTTCACAAAATGAGTATATGTATCCTGCTTTACACAATGCTGAATATATAAAGCCAGCTTCACATAATGCTGATTATATGTATCCTGCTTCACAAAATGAGTATATGTGTCCTGCTTTACACAGTGCTGAATATATAAAGCCATCTTCACATAATGCTGATTATATGTATCCTGCTTCACAAAATGAGTATATGTATCCTGCTTTACAAAATGAGTATATGTATCCTGCTTCACAAAATGAGTATATGTATCCTGCTTCACAAAATGAGTATATGTATCCTGCTTCACAAAATGAGTATATGTATCCTGCTTTACAAAATGAGTATATGTATCCTGCTTCACAAAATGAGTATATGTATCCTGCTTCACAAAATGAGTATTTGTATCCTGCTTTACACAATGCTGAATATATAAAGCCAGCTTCACATAATGCTGATTATATGTATCCTGCTTCACAAAATGAGTATATGTATCCTGCTTTACACAATGCTGAATATATAAAGCCAGCTTCACATAATGCTGATTATATGTATCCTGCTTCACAAAATGAGTATATGTGTCCTGCTTTACACAGTGCTGAATATATAAAGCCAGCTTCACATAATGCTGAGTATATGTATCCTGCTTCACAAAATGAGTATATGTATCCTGCTTCACAAAATGAGTATATGTGTCCTGCTTTACACAGTGCTGAATATATAAAGCCAGCTTCACATAATGCTGAGTATATGTATCCTGCTTCACAAAATGAGTATATGTATCCTGCTTTACACAGTGCTGAATATATAAAGCCAGCTTCACATAATGCTGATTATATGTATCCTGCTTCACGCAATGCATAGTATATGTATCCTGCTTCACACAATGTTAGTAAATGTATCCTGTGTCCCACAATACTTATCATATGTATCATGCTTCAAAAAATGCTAAGTATATGTATCCGGCTTCACATAATGCTGAGTATATGTATCCTGCTTTACACAATACTGAGTATGTACTGCCAGCTTCACATAATGCTGAGTATATGTATCCTGCTTCACACAATGCTGAGTATATGTATCCTGCATTACACAATGCTGAGTATATACTGGCAGCTTCACACAATGCTGAGTATATATAACCTGCTTTACACAATGCTGAATATATACTGTCAGCTTCCCATAATACTGAGTATATACATCCTGCTTCACATAATGCTGATTATATGTATCCTGCTTCACAAAATGAGTATTTGTATCCTGCTTTACACAGTGCTGAATATATAAAGCCATCTTCACATAATGCTGATTATATGTATCCTGCTTCACAAAATGAGTATATGTATCCTGCTTCACAAAATGAGTATATGTATCCTGCTTCACAAAATGAGTATATGTATCCTGCTTTACACAATGCTGAATATATAAAGCCAGCTTCACATAATGCTGATTATATGTATACTGCTTCACAAAATGAGTATATGTATCCTGCTTTACACAATGCTGAATATATAAAGCCAGCTTCACATAATGCTGATTATATGTATCCTGCTTCACAAAATGAGTATATGTGTCCTGCTTTACACAGTGCTGAATATATAAAGCCATCTTCACATAATGCTGATTATATGTATCCTGCTTCACAAAATGAGTATATGTATCCTGCTTTACAAAATGAGTATATGTATCCTGCTTCACAAAATGAGTATATGTATCCTGCTTCACAAAATGAGTATATGTATCCTGCTTCACAAAATGAGTATATGTATCCTGCTTTACAAAATGAGTATATGTATCCTGCTTCACAAAATGAGTATATGTATCCTGCTTCACAAAATGAGTATATGTATCCTGCTTTACACAATGCGGAATATATAAAGCCAGCTTCACATAATGCTGATTATATGTATCCTGCTTCACAAAATGAGTATATGTATCCTGCTTTACACAATGCGGAATATATAAAGCCAGCTTCACATAATGCTGATTATATGTATCCTGCTTCACAAAATGAGTATATGTGTCCTGCTTTACACAGTGCTGAATATATAAAGCCAGCTTCACATAATGCTGAGTATATGTATCCTGCTTCACAAAATGAGTATATGTATCCTGCTTCACAAAATGAGTATATGTGTCCTGCTTTACACAGTGCTGAATATATAAAGCCAGCTTCACATAATGCTGAGTATATGTACCCTGCTTCACAAAATGAGTATATGTATCCTGCTTTACACAGTGCTGAATATATAAAGCCAGCTTCACATAATGCTGATTATATGTATCCTGCTTCACAAAATGAGTATATGTGTCCTGCTTTACACAATGCTGAATATATAAAGCCAGCTTCACATAATGGAAATATTCAGTACAGCTATTGCAGCAAAAAGAAGAAACAAAATATAACAGATTCTGAAAGGATACTGGACTTTTCAGACTATACACTGGACCTGTTAAAAACCCACTGTCTTTGCTTTAAACAGCATTTCTAGGCTCATGGAACAGGTTATTTTGTTACTGTTCTTACTCAAGATCACTCAGGTCATGTTTATTATGAGCCAAATCATTTATTTGTTTAACAAAAACTGAAGGTTGAAATCACTATTTTAAACAATGGAATTTATACAAAATAAAATATGCAAACAATGTTCATTTATGATACAAGTAAGAGTTTCTTGGATTAAAGTGACAGTAAAGTCAACATCAAACTTTCATAATTCAGATAGAACATATCACTTTAAACAACTTTCTGATTTACTTTTATTATCTAATTTGCATTGTTCTTTTGGTATTCTTTGTTGAAAAGCATACCTCGGTAGGCTCAAGAGTAGCAGTGCACTACTGGGAGTTAGCAGCTGATTGGTGGCTACACATATATCCTGCTTATTTGCTCACTCAGTGGTTTCAGCTAGCTCCCAGTAGTACATTACTGCTCCTTAAACAAAGGATACCATAAGAATGAAGCAAATTTGATAATATAATTAAATTGGAAAGTTGTTTACAGTTTTTTGTTCTATCTGAACCATGGGAGGAAAATATTGGGTTTAATGTCCCTTTAAACAATTAATAATAAAAATATCAATATTATAGGAACTTACTAAGTTTATACAAAAAATGAATAATTATTAATGGCCATAAAATACTTAGAGATTGTAATATAAAATTATACATAGTAAAAAATGCACTATACTTTGTCCTGTTTTCCTGTAACTTAAAGGGACAGTAAATACCTTCTTATAACCAGGGCCGTCTTTAATATTGACTGGACCCTGGGCGAAAATTTTCTTGCCCCCCCCCCCCCATGCAATTTCGCTCTCCACCCCAACATCCCAAAAAATAACTAAATCATTTTTTTTTTAATCATTAGCCCAGCAGTGGATTATCCACTGCTGAGCTAATCATTTAAAAAAAAGAAATAAATTGCAATATGTGAAACTGGACCTAAGCAGTACTAATAAATAAATAAATATATAAATTCCTCCACTGTGGATTCATTTAATATTCTTTTGAATGTGATTCTGGTGTGAGGTTAGCTGGTTAAAGAGATTTAGGGCAGCCAACAGGAGCAAAGCAAGGTAAAGACTGAGGAGGAAGCATGGAGGTGCAGTATACGTTTACTGACTGGAACAGCAGAACTACTATGGGAAGCTGTACAATCTGAGACAGAGAGAAAACAAAAACTATAAAAATAAACCTTACATTAATGTGTGAAGTATCAGCATGACACTATACATCAGCCACAGCAGCACATGTCACTTATTTGCTAGGAACAAGTTCCCCCTCACCTTGCACTAGACAATGCTGCATGGGGAGGGGTGTGTGTGCACTCACTGACACCTTTCTACAAAGCACTGTTCCCCTAACAAACTTCAGTTAGTTGATCTTAGGGCCACAGCAGAAAGAGCAGGGCTAAGGGGACTAGCAGACTGGATGCTGTCTGTCCAAGGCTGCATGGATACAGTGTGAGATGAGTCACACAGCCTCAAGACTGAAGAGAGCAGTGTATGCGGCTGCACAGATGCTCAAATCATCATGTGCTTGCCGCTCCAGCTTTCTGCTGCATGCGCCTACAGTCAGCCCTACCCAGAAACAATCCCCACCACCAGAGCAGTGACCTGGTAACAGTGGTAACCCCAGTAGGACTTTTTGTGATGCAGGGGGAATCGCTGGATGCCGAGTTAGGACTTTGCATTCAGTGCTGCACAGTGCACATCTAAAACAGCACATGGCACTAGCTTGGCATAATATCACATGACACCGACACGGTCTGGCACAGTTTAAAATAAATAAATAAGCAGAGTACTTTTTACTGTGACAGTATTAGGGCTGAATATGTGTGTTCCCCATGTCAAAACAGCAGTCTGGTATGAACCATAAAAAAAAAAAATTTTTTTTTTTTTTTTTTTAGGACTCTTGGGCCCCTCAACAGAAACTGGGCCCTGGGCAGCTGCCCCTTTTGCCCTGTGTTAAAGACGGTCCTGCTTATAACAATTTGTTGCTGTCTTGCAAAACATTAGCATACTAGGTGAGTATAAAACAATTTGAATGTATTAACACTATATTTTTCCTCTAATTGCTCTTCTTTTTTTATTACAAATTAAAGGGTTAATACATTGTCATAGTAGACCATATACAAAACGAAAATATTTTTAACAAAATATAAAGGTCTTCTTGGCATTATTTGCTTTACATCTGTTTATACAATCATATCAGTAGGTTCATCACATTCCACCTTTATATCTTCATTAAATATAAGCTTGCACCAGATAGAAATATACATCATAACTTATTCTATCATAAGCTTCATATACTCCTAATGTTACTGCTGTGTTAGATATTATGTATTATTCAAAAAGATAAACACAAACAGATACAAAATGAAACATAAACCGCACGTGATTGTATATTGTGTTTATGCCCTGTTGCTCTCTATTTAGATTATAACAAAGAAAAAGGATTAGAGCTTATCTCTCTACTTCTAAGAGTCCTCACACATAACTATGCATAGAACAGTGACGATAACTGCAACTGCAAAAATAAGGAAGAGGAGAAAAAAAAAATGGGAAAATGTCTCTCTCCCTATCTGTTCTCCTCCTCTCTAATTGCTTTTCAATAGCAAAACTCCACCCACTTTACTTGGTGGAGCCAATCAGGACGTATTACTAGAATAGACACAGTTATCCAAAGTCATTATATAAGCAAAACTATGATTGCTTTGCCGTTTCCAGGCCAATTAGACATGTAGCAGGGTTGGGCTTGAGAAGTTTGCCATGTTCACTCATCAGAATTGGGAAAACTCTTAATTTTCCAAATTAAATTACAGTAAAGTAGGTAACATAAATTACTAAAGTGTATTCTACAGTTGTTTTAATACACATTATAAAAAAAATATATTAGAGGTGATAAGATAAGATGCTGCAAAACTGTACATTTTGCTAACAAAATTATAGTGGCAAGATGCTATCTGATCAGAGAGCGTTGAAGTCAGCTCAGGCTAAGCAATATGTGGCACTGTCTCCTATTAAAGGGACAGTAAAACCTTGTAATGACAAGATATTTCTGTTGTGTTGCTATAGAATAGAATATCAGCGAACGTAATGTTTTTAAAACAAATGATCATCCTTTTTACTGCAATTAGTTTTTAATAGTCAAACTCCCCTCACTATTTGCCTTATTTGGAGGAGCCAATCTGGATTTTAGACCACAGACAACAAGGCTAATCACTGTCATAAAATCAGTATAAAATGCATTGTTTTGCAGTTGTTATCTGATAAAGACAGTTAGGGACAGATATGTAGCAAAGTTAGCCTTGAGGAGTCAGCAGGGTGAATTTCAAGTTCTGAGAATCAGTAAATCCACCATTTGTAGAGCTAAATTACAAGTAAAGGGCACAAAATAATGAAGCTATATTGCAAAGTTGTATTATTTGTATAAACGTTTTATATAAAAATCTCAAGCTGTTTACTGTCCCTTTAATTGACCCCATCACTCTCTTTTAGAAATCAAATGGCAGTTATGTAGTTTCCATTTCCCAGGGAATTTAATTAGTCTTTCAGGTTTATTGATGAACACATTTTATTTATTTTTTAAATCAATGAGCACATTTCCTTCTAGTGAAATTAAATGTCTGTTGTATTAGTATCTGTAAAATGGTCTTCTGGGATCAGTCAAATCTCGCTGTAACGGAAAACTCGATTTCTCATTATTTCTGTTCTTATATCATCACAGACTTCCTGTGGTTAGAGAAAGGGAATTATCTGTAAGATTTATTTCAATCTTTTGTTGTTATCTATACTTATCTATACTTTTCTGCCAAATGCCACAATTTAGACAATATTTAAAGGGACAGTCAACACCAGAATTTTTGTGGTTTTAAAAGATAGATAATCCCTTAATTACCGATTCCCCAGTTTTGCACAACCAACACCGTTATAATTATACACGTTTTGTAATTACCCCGTATCTAAGACTCAGCAGACTGCTCCCTTATTTCAGTTCTTTTGACAGACTTGCATTTTAGCTAATCAGAGCTGTCTCCAAGGTAAATTCATGTGCATGAGCTCAATGTTATCTATATGAAACACGTGAACTAATGCCCTCTAGTAGTGAAAAACTATCAAAATGCATTTAGATTAGAGGCGGCCTTCAATGTCTAAGAAATTAGCATATGAACCTCCTAGGTTTAGCTTTCAATTAAGAATACAAAGAGAACAAAACAAAATTGGTGATACAAGTAAATTCCCTATTTGAAACATGAAAGTTTTTTTTTTACTTGACTGTCCCTTTAACATTTATTTTCTGCCCATTACACTAGTTTTGATTTAAAGGGATACTAAACCCAATTTATTTTCTTCCATGATATATTTAGCCACCAATCAGCAAGCACTACACAACCCAGGTGCTGAACCAAAAATGGGCTGGCTCCTAAGCTTAGATTCCTGCTTTTTCAAATAAATATTGTGAAGAGAACGAAGAAAAAAATGGTAATAGGAGTAAATTAGAAAGTTGCTTAAAATTGCATGCTCTATCTGAAGCATGAAAGAAAACATTTGGATTTAGTGTCCCTTTAAGGTGGGAGTGTAATTTGTGAACCTACCATGGAACTTGTTTAACCCCTGATAGTTGCACTTGGGAGCCACAGAGAACTGCTATTTCTGCTATTTTAGGGCATTTTATTATTGTGCTTTTATGGTATTCCTCCTTTATCGTACCTTTGAATTTTAGGGGCGCTACAACATTTGTTGCTTTCTGTCAATCATCTTAATTGCCACACCCCTTAACATAAATTGTTTATACAATTTCTTGCAGGTCTGTAATGAGTTGTTTATGGATTGATAACTGAGGAAGCTAGAGAATACATCTGCAAACCCTGAACTGCTCTTTCAGTTGCAAGATAAGATACAAATATTATCGCCAGAGTGCTTGGCATATAATGCGCCAAATGAAGGAGCTACTTGCACAGTTTGTTTAATAAATGATCTATGGAAATGAAATCACTGGTATTGTTAGAAAACATCTGTTATTTCTCAATAGGAGTTTTCTACAGGCTGACGGAAATATCACAGTTTAGTTTTCCAAATCAGACAAGGCTACAGAATTCATTTTCTAAAGATAAAGATAACAAAATGCGTATAAAGCAGCAACACAAGCGAGAGAGTACGTTGGGGAATGAGTCCTAAAATTGGAGCCTTTAGGCTCATTTATAGTGTTTCCTGAAATAGTAGTAAGCTGCATGCAATAATATTGTATCTAGCTGTGAGTGAATACTCCGGATTCCAATCCCCCCAATGTCCATCTGGTACTTAATGGGTTAAATGCATTAACAGTTGTTAGGCTGCTGAGGGTTCTTGTTCTAGCAATATCAAGTCTAAAATTCATTGCTCATCGCTTCACCTATAATTTCTATTTTCTAGCATTTCATTAGTGAGTGTTTCTGTCAACAGAAGTGGTTCTAGGGGAGAGCAAGGGGTGCAAAGCACCTCCAATATTCTGTTTTGTACCCCTGTTAGGCTGAGGAGGAGGGTAAAAATGACTACTCCCTGCCCTTGGCCTTTTAGGCAGTTAATGTTCTGCAACTGTCTAACCCCACCCCTGAGTTACCTGTCTCTGCCCTCAAGTCACCTGTAAACCACTCCCTGCCATGACCCTGCCCATGGAACACTTGCAAATACAACCCCACCCCCTGTCTCTCCACACATGAAACATCTGTAAACACAACCCCACCCCCTGTCTCTCCACACATAAAACATCTGTAAATACAACCCCCACCCTCCTGTCTCCACACATGAAACATCTGTAAATACAACCCCCACCCTCCTGTCTCCACACATGAAACATCTGTAAATACAACCCCACCCCATGTCTCTCCACACATGAAACATCTATAAATACAACCCCACCCCCTGTCTCCACACATGAAACATCTGTAAATACACCCCCCACCCCTCCTGTCTCCACACATGAAACATCTGTAAATACACCCCCCACCCCTCCTGTCTCCACAAATGAAACATCTGTAAATACAACCCCACCCCCTGTCTCCACACATGAAACATCTGTAAATACAGCCCCCACCCCTCCTGTCTCCACACATGAAACATCTGTAAATACACCCCCACCACCCCTGTCTCCACACATGAAACATCTGTAAATACACCCCCTGTCTCCACACCTGAAACATCTGTAAATACAACCCCACCCCCTGTCTCCACACATGAAACATCTGTAAATACACCCCACCACCCTGTCTCCACACATGAAACATCTGTAAATACACCCCCACCACCCCTGTCTCCACACATGAAACATCTGTAAATACATCCCCCTGTCTCCACACATGAAACATCTGTAAATACACCCCCACCCCCTGTCTCCACACATGAAACATCTGTAAATACAACCCCACCCCCTGTCTCTCCACACATGAAACATCTGTAAATACAACCCCATTCCCTGTCTCCACAAATGAAACATCTGTAAATACACCCCCCACCCCTCCTGTCTCCACACATGAAACATCTGTAAATACACCCCCTGTCTCCACACATGAAACATCTGTAAATACACCCCCCTGTCTCCACACATGAAACATCTGTAAATACAACCCCACCCCCTGTCTCCACACATAAAACATCTGTAAATACAACACCACCCCCTGTCTCCACACATGAAACATCTGTAAAAACAACAACACCCCCTGTCTCCAGACATGAAACATCTGTAAATGGACCCCGACCACCCCTGTCTCCACACATGAAACATCTGTAAATACACCCCCACCACATCTGTCTCCACACATGAAACATCTGTAAATACACCCCCACCACCCCTGTCTCCACACATGAAACATCTGTAAATACACCCCCACCACCCCTGTCTCCACACATGAAACATCTGTAAATATACCCCCTGTCTCCACACATGAAACATCTGTAAATACACCCCCTTGTCTCCACACATGAAACATCTGTAAATACACCCCCCTGTCTCCACACATGAAACATCTGTAAAAACAACCCCATCCCCTGTCTCCACAAATAAAACATCTGTAAATACAACACCACGCCCTGTCTCCACACATGAAACATCTGTAAAAACAACAACACCCCCTGTCTCCAGACATGAAACATCTGTAAATGGACCCCGACCACCCCTGTCTATACACATGAAACATCTGTAAATACACCCCCACCACCCCTGTCTCCACACATGAAACATCTGTAAATACACCCCCACCACCCCTGTCTCCACACATGAATCAACTGTAAATATACTTCCCTGTCTCCACACATGAAACATCTGTAAATACACCCCCTTGTCTCCACACATGAAACATCTGTAAATACACCCCCTTGTCTCCACACATGAAACATCTGTAAAAACAACCCCATCCCCTGTCTCCACACATGAAACATCTGTAAATACAACCCCACCCCCTGTCTCCACACATGAAACATCTGTAAATACAACCCCACCCCTCCTGTCTCCATACATGAAACATCTGTAAATACACCCCCCTGTCTCCACACATGAAACATCTGTAAATACACCCCCCTGTCTCCACACATTAAACATCTGTAAATACACCCCCCTGTCTCCACACATGAAACATCTGTAAATACAACCCCACCCCCTGTCTCCACACATGAAACATCTGTAAATACAACACCACCCCCTGTCTCCACACATGAAACATCTGTAAATACACCACCCCCTGTCTCCACACATGAAACATCTGTAAATACACCCCCTGTCTCCACACATGAAACATCTTTAATTACACCCCCCTGTCTCCACACATGAAACATCTATAAATACAACCCCACCCCTCCTGTCTCCACACATGAAACATCTGTAAATACAACACCACCCCCTGTCTCCACACATGAAACATCTGTAAATACAACACCACCCCCTGTCTCCACACATGAAACATCTGTAAATACAACCCCACCCCCTGTCTCCATCGATGAACACCTATAACTACACTTCCACCTAGTAGTGGACCTACTCAATAGAGGGCCCTGGTGCAAACATTTTTGGGCCACCAAAGGTTACTCAGTAGAAAGTGATCACAATAATATACATGATGTTCTGTATAATGATTTGGTGGATGGATGAATGGACTGACAGACCTGCAAAAATAAAAGGCTCCCCTATATTAGTACACATTCTGCACACACCCATATATAGACTGGCTTCTATGGGGCCCCCCAGCACTTGGGCCCTGATGCTACTGCACCTGCTGCACCACTGATAGTTCCGCCCCTGCCACCACACCCATTGTCTCCACACATGGAACACCTGTAACTACACCTCCACTCCCCCTGTCTCCACACATGGAACACCCGTAACTACACCTCCACTCCCCTTGTCTTCACACATGGAACACCCGTAACTACACCTTCACTCCCCTTGCCTCCACACATAGAACAATGTAACTACATCTCCACCCCTCTAGTCTCCACACATGAAACATCTGTAACTAAACCTCCACCCCTGCCTCTATACATGGAAGACCTGTAACTACAACTGTACCCCACATCTCCACACATGGAACACCTGTAACTAGAACTCTACCCACCCATCTCCACACATGGAACACCTGTAACTACAACTCTACCCCCCTCATCTCCACACATGGAACACCTGTAACGACAACTCTACGCCCCCCATCTCCACACATGGAACACCTATAACTACAACTCTACGCCCCTCATCTCCACACATGGAACACCTCTAACTACAACTCTACGCCCCCATCTCCACACATGGAACACCTGTAACTACAACTCTACGCCCCCATATCCACACATGGAACACCTGTAACTACAACTCTACCTCCCCCATCTCCACACATGGAAAACCTGTAACTACAACTCTACCCCCCCATTTCCACACATGGAAAACCCGTAACTTCAACTCTACGCCCCCTTCCACACATTGAATTTCTAGTCCTAAGCTACTAGCCAGGCCAAAATATTACTCACCACTTCTGAGACCATCCAGCACCTACCCACACTAGACTCACTACCCCAACCCCTCTTTGCACCTGTTTAGCCGTTGTGAAACACCTTATTTACTATTTCATTTTGTGCATATATATATTTTTTTTATTTTAAAGCTTAATAAATGAAGTCCTTTAAATACAATTATTACTAATATATACATTTGCTGGTAATTTGGCACAGTGTATAGATAGAATTTATCTTCCTCTCACATGATGTAAAGTTCAGGGCAGGTTCAATCTCAAGGACAGTTATGTAGGGACCTGGGTAGTGCTTGCTGATTGGTGTCTAAATGTAGTCAATAATCTGCAAGCGCTACCCAGGTGCTGAACTAAAAATGGACCGGCTCCTAAGCTTACATTCCTGCTTTTCAAATAAAGATACCAAAAGAACAAAGAAAAAATGATAATAGGAGTAAATTAGAAAGTTGCTTAAAATTGCTGCTCTATCTGAATCATGAAAGTTTAATCTTGACTTGAGTGTCCCTTTAACTTGAGCAGTGTTAGCTAATATCTTTGCTCTCCACTTGTAATCTAGGCTTATGTGTCACACTTGCAAAGGGGTTAAGCATATTATTATTATTTCTGGTATTATTATATGTGCACTGTAAACCTGTGACATTGATAGAACAAAAAGCTGCCAAAATATGCAGAGAGGAAACAGTCAAAGTGACTTAAAGGGACACTCAAGTCAAAATAAACTTTTATGATTCAGAAAGTGCAGCAGATTTAAGACACTTTCCAATTTACTTCCATTATCAAATTTTGCACAGACTTTTTATGTTCACACTTTCTGGGGAACAAGATCCTACTGAGCATGTGCACAAGCTCACAGGGTTATATATATATACTAGTCTGTGATTGGCTGATGTCTGTCACATGATACAGGAGGCCGGAAATTCAGAGAAAAAATAAAATTTTCAGAAACAAAAATCTACTGCTTATTTGAAATTCAGAGTAGGTGTTATTGCATTGTCTTTTCATTATACACTTGTTAATTATGCATTTCTAATGCATTGCGTGATCCTTAAATAGGAGGCACAAAACCCTGTAAAGTCTTTTAAGGCAAATAATAATGAAGCTGGTGCAGAAAGTATTTTCTGCCAGATCAATAAACTGCCGGTGAAACATCTGATGCAGAGTATCTGTCATGTTTACAAAGAACAAGGTCATTTGAACATAATCAGATCTTGTGTTTTTTCTGTTAGATTAAATGGCAGTGAATTTGAAACCTGCTAACTCTGCTGCATAAACCTGTTAAAGAGCGTCTTGTTAACAGACTAAAATAACACCCCAGTGTGTGCCGTGCTGTACATAGCTAACCATATTAATACAAAGCATTCCCGTTATTACACTTATCTCACACATGATAAGATGCATGACGTACTTCCTGGAGATAAATATTTTATCTTCTGTTGCTGGATTGTTTACATTTGTTGTTAATGAATCTCCTACCAGATCATTCAAGTTACAAAAATATAGGCAAAAAGTAATCTTAAAAAGACAGGCTAAAGTGTGAGGAATCCCATTTAGTATATACATTGTATAATAATGCATGTCTTAAAGGGACAGTAAACATCTTGAGAATTTATAGAAAATATTTTATAATTATCCATAATGAAACAGCTTTGCAAGATATTTTCATTATTTCTTTTGCTCCTTTTTCGTGTAGTTTAGCTCTAAAAATCTAGCAGTTTCTAAGTCTCAGAACATGAAATGTACCCGCTGACTTCTCAAGGCTAAATCTGCTACATATCTGTCACTAATTGGCTTTATCAGATAGCAACTGCAAAGCAATGCATTTTATACTAACTTTATGGTCTCCATTTATTAAGCAGCAGATGCTGCTTCAGAGCCCCATCGTTTCAGGTCCGTCTGAAATGGAAGTTAAGAAGACCACTGCTCCTTAACTGGACTGAAATCATCCTGATCTGATTCGATCAGGATGATTGACAGCCCCTGCTAGCGGCCAATTAGCAGCCAGTGAGCAGGGGGCGGCATTGCTCACGCATTTCGCCAGAATGTTAAATGCCGCAAGCGTATGCTGTCGGCATTTAGTGAGGTCGACATGTCCACTCGACCTTTGTTAAATCTACCCCTATGACTGTGATTAGCCTTGTTGTCTGTAGACTAAAGCCCAGATTGGCTCCTCCAAATATGGCAAATGGTGGGGAAGTTTATTTATTTTAGAGACATTAAGACTTGGCTGGTATAATATACTATTGAAACACAACAGAGATATATTGTGATTAAAGGTGTTTACTGTCCCTTTTATGTAGCTAAATGAATCCAAATTAATTCCCAGTATCGACTACATTAAAGCCACAGTCTAGTCAAAATGAGACTTTCATGACACAGATAGAGCATCAATTTTAAGAGCATTTCTAATTTACTCATATTATCAATATTTCTTTGTTCTCTTGGTATCTTTATTTGAAAAAGCAGGTATGAAATCATCGGAGCCAGCCCATTTTTGGTTCAGCACCTGGCTAGCACTTTCTGATTGGTGTCTAAATGTAGCCATCAATCAGCAAGCGCTACCCAGGTGCTGAACCAAAAATGGTCCGGCTCCTAAGCTTTCATTTAAAATAAAGATACCAAGAGAACAAATTAATATTGATAATAGGAGTAAATTAGAAAGTTGCTTAAAATTACTGCTCTATCTGAATCACAAAAGTTTAAATTTGACTAGATTATCCCTTTAATTTAGCTAATTCTCAGGTTATGTGTAAATCAGAGTACCCAGGCACAATGCACACTACAGCTTCTAGTGTGATTTTATTTTTCATACCTATTCCAAACCAACTGAAAACCTTACTCAGTAGCTGTTCAATGGGTAATGTTACCAGATGTCTAGTAGTGAATCTGTATTTCAACTGGCTGTGCAGTATATTCTCTACTGGATAAATAATTGTCCAATTTTCAGGTCATTTTTGAGGTGCTTAGGTTGTTAGATCTCTGTGTGTCAATCCTTTACATTTATAATATGGTGCCAGAGAAAAGTAGTGGCACCGTGTAATTTTTTTTCTACCAATTGCCGGATATGTAGATGATTGAGATTTCAATGTTATGAAAGCAACTGGGAGTATGATCACGGCTCTGTGTGACTTACTTTCAACCAAGTGGGTCAAATAACTGTCAGCTTTAGGGACCAGAGGGAAAAATCACTGGTTTGGTTGTTACTGGCAGCCAAAGGGATAAAGTCACTGCTTATTTGTGAAAATACAGTATATATAGCTGGGACTTTAGATTTTAGGCTTGGTGAGAAGCCTAAAGGTGACACTTAGGTCCTGATATTCAAGACCTCTCTGCTCAGGTGAGATATTCTAAAATGATCCTACAGCACTGTGAGATCCCTAGTGATTTTGCTTTGCTTCTCCAAGGGGCATTCCCTGCATTTCTGTATATAACAGAGAGAAACCCAGTGCAATATAGCACTGCATGACATGACAGTTCTGCTGCATTTACACTTTGTGATTTCTATTTTATATCAGATTAACTTTTATTGCATTTAAACTTTGCACTTTCAATTTTATATTTTATTTTGTATACAGCAGAGGGTTTAGGTTTGTGATTTTGATTATGCCTTCACAGTTTCTGTGTAACTTTAGCAAATTAGGATCATACTTTGTATATTTATGTCTATCTTTTATAAATTAAATTGCACTTTGCATATCTTATATTTAAATTAAAACTGAAAAACTGTCAGCTTCAGTTTCCCAGAGAGCGTCATTACGCTGCGCTGCAGAAATAAAAATGTTGAGAGTGGCAGGGAGGGGGGATAAGGGAGAAGATCCAAGTGGATGGGGGATCAGAAAGTAGGGAAAGGTTCTTAAAGGGAGAGGTGGGTAAATAAGTGAGAGGGGAGGGAGTTGGGCAGCTACGCTTGAGATCAAAGTGCAAAAGTGCACAATGCCTGCTAAGAGGTATATTTCTTTCCTTACACATTTTTGCCCATGTACACAGGCTTTAACACTAGTATAAAATACAAAGCACAAAGTGTAATTGTAACAAAACTCTCATATCATGCAGTGCTATTGCACTGGACTTGTCTCTGCTTCACATACATAAATGAGAGAGATCTCGCAGTGCTGGAGAGTTCTGCCCCCATTTTATTTTGAATATTCAGTGAGTTTAGCCCTAGCTGGGAATAGCCACCTTCCTCCCTGGGTACCCACTCTTCATACATAATTTTTATAGAGAGCAGCGGGTAATTGTATGCACAAAACATGAGGTCAGACTAATCTTTGCTCTGAATACATCATTATACTTAGTATTTATTTACTGTTTCAAGCCCCTTTAAAAAGGACAGTAAATTCAAAATTAAACTTTCATGATTCAGATATCAGTAAATTAAAAGTTGTTTAAAATGGCAGGCTCTGTTACCAAATGCTATTAGTTCTCTGATTTTCCTTTGTTAAAAAGCATACCTAGGTAGGTTCAGAGATTGGTGGCTAATAGCTATACATATATGCCTTTTGTCATTGGCTCACCTAATGTGTTCAGCTAGTCCCCAGTAGTACACTGCTGCTCCTGAGACTACCTAAGTATGCTCTTCAACAAAGGATACCAAGAAAATTAAGCAAATTTGAATTGCATGCTGTCTGAATCATGAATAATTCGTTTTGACTTTTTTTGTTTATAATTTTTTTTATTATTTAGACCTGCATTAAAATGTTTTAGGCAGGCTCTGCTTTCACTGATGTGCGACAGACACTCAGTCCCAGTTTGGTAGAACATGATTAGCGCAACCTCTGTTTAAAAATATATTGAAATCAGCCAAACTAATGTTAAAAGCTATCGCTACAGAAAAGGTCAAATCCTATCCCTAAGTAAAAATGACAATAGAAAAAAATGTGTTACAAAATAAAACAATGAGGATACAAAAGAAAACAACTTAATAAACTGACATTGACAGCTCCTGCCCACATGTGATTGGCTGTGCGCGGGCAGGGATCAGCATTTCACAAGAGCCCAAAATAGTGCTCGTGTGCAATGCTGAATTCTGCCAGCGGAATTCAGTCAACCATAGGCGAGCTGCGGTGGACAGGGGTGCATATGTCCGACAGGGGTGCATATGTCCGACAGGGGTGCATATGTCCGACAGGGGTGCATATGTCCGACAGGGGTGCATATGTCTGACAGGGGTGCATATGTCCGACAGGGGTGCATATGTCCGACAGGGGTGCATATGTCCGACAGGGGTGCATATGTCCGACAGGGGTGCATATGTCTGACAGGGGTGCATATGTCCGACAGGGGTGCATATGTCTGACAGGGGTGCATATGTCCGACAGGGGTGCATATGTCTGACAGGGGTGCATATGTCCGACAGGGGTGCATATGTCCGACAGGGGTGCATATGTCTGACAGGGGTGCATATGTCCGACAGGGGTGCATATGTCTGACAGGGGTGCATATGTCCGACAGGGGTGCATATGTCCGACAGGGGTGCATATGTCTGACAGGGGTGCATATGTCCGACAGGGGTGCATATGTCCGACAGGGGTGCATATGTCTGACAGGGGTGCATATGTCCGACAGGGGTGCATATGTCTGACAGGGGTGCATATGTCCGCCCCTGTCCGCCATAGCTTTATAAATCAAGCCCTAAGTAACCATTACATTCTTCTGTAGAATTAAACAGTCTGGTTAGAAATTCACTTTTCTGCTGCTTCTCATTATGAATAAATTACATTTATCTTCACACTGAATATGTCTCTCATGTCTTAAGAGACAGCGTTTGTGTATTTAATGCAGCAAATAAATGAATAAAGAAAGAAAGAAAAAATGAGGGCAACAATATTGAATATTTAATGTTGTTATTTTTGTTTAACAGGAAAAGCATTTCACATTAAAGGAATATGAAACCTAAATTTTTTCTTTCATTTTTCAGATAGAGCATTCAATTCTAAATATGTTCAAATTTACTTGTATTATCTTTTTTTTCTCATGGTATCTTTTGTTGAAAAGCAGGGACATAAGCATGTGCTCCAGACGCCTATCTAGGTCATCTCTTTAACAAAGAATACTTTTTTTTGTAATTGTATGCTCTGTCTGAATCACATTTTGGGGTTTCATATCCGTTTAACGTGAGCTTTATAAAACTACCTCCTTGTATTCCCCCTGTAGGCTTGAGCATTAGACCATAAAAGGGATAGTAACATTATTTGGTTTTCTTTATTTGTTTAGAAAGGTATTTTTCTATGTATTGTATAATGTTTATTTTCAATGGGTTTTCTTCTTTTAATTAAAACAACTTTGGCTTAGATTACAAGTGGAGCACAATCATTACCTTTAGAAGTAAAAACATAATCTTGAGGTAGCAATATTTTTACAGTCATGCGAGAAAAACAAAATATATCACAACTATTCTTGCGCAAGCTTGTGGTAACTAATGAATCGCAAAGTGGAAACTCATGGCCGTATTACAAGTCCATAGTTAACCCTTGTACTTGAGCGAGAGGAGATATTAATCAGAGAGAAAAGCTCACTCTGACCGCTCATATAGGACTTCCTAAACCACAAAACTGGCTTCTTAGGTTTTTTTCTTCACACTATTGCAAAACTGTACGAAGAATATTTTTTTTGTGTATAAACAAAACACAGTAATTCCATTTTAGATGTATTTAAAGGGACAGTGTAATGTAAAATTGGTTTCCACTTGATTTGTTTACAATGACTTAGTAGCAGTATAGTTTAAAATCTATGGGAAATAGCTCCTTTGGTTATATTTTGTATATATTTTGTATATTAAATAGTTGTCATAATTAAATCATAGTTCACTCTCCCTTTAATATACAATGGTCTGGATTCTACAAGGTTATTTTTAAGTACAGTTTTTCATATTGTGATGTTGTGGTGACAATAACATATATTTAAAGGTTGTGAAATCAATGGTATTTGAATTTTAAAAGAAAGAAAATACATTAGTGTTCAATACCTTTGAGCTGAAGTAAATTTTTTTACAATAAACATACATAGAAAAAAAATATCTTATACAATTTTTCAGTATCATGTATATAAATTACACCTCATACACACATGTACTGTATACCCATAATGCCCCATATATGAGTTATACCTTTACAAATGTATGCATTTCTTTTGGAAGAGAAAAGTTTGTGTCATTGTCATTTCACACTGTACAACAGTGTTATTGTAAACACATATATGTATATATAGTAAACACACATATATATATATATAAATATATATATATATTATATTGTTTGTATTGGTATGACACAAAAAAGTGGAGGAAAAAGTCAAATCTGACACATCCCACGCAAAACTCCAAAAATGGACTGGACAAAATTATTGGCACCTTCTCAAAATTGTAAGAGATAATTGCATTCCAAGATTGTGATGCTTCTGTAATGTGTAATTAAACTCCCCTGTATCAATTAACAGGCGCTGACAATATAGAAATCACAACGGCAACCAGTTTAGATGGTGAAAAATTGACTCAACCTTTCTGTTGTGTTTCTCTGTGTGCCACATTGAGCATGGAGAAGAGAAAGAGCAGCACATAATTGTCTGAGAATTTGACAACAGAAATTGTGGAAAATATGGACAATCTTAAGGTTACAAGTCCATCTCCAGAGATCTTAATGTTCCTGTGTCCACTGTGCGCAACATTGTCAAGAAGTTTACAGCCCATGGCACTGTAGCTAATCTCCCTGGACATGGACGAAAGAGAAAAATTTATCAAAGATTGCAACAAAGGATTGTTTGAATGGTGGATAAAGAACCTCAGTCAACTTCCAGACAAAATCAAGCTGAGCTTCAGGCACAGAGTACAAATGTGTTAGCTCGCACTATACATCACCATCTGAATGAAATGGACGCTATGGTAGGAGACCTAGGAGGACCCCACTGTTGACACAAAAACATAAAAATGCCAGATTAGAGTCTGCCAAAACTTACCTAAGGAAGCCAAAATCGCTTTGGGAGACTGTGCTGTGGACAGACAAAACAAAATTTCAGCTTTTTGGTAAAGCCCATCATTCTACTGTTTTCAGAAAAAGAAATAAGGCTTTTTAAGAAAATAATACAATCCCTACAGTCAAACATGGTGGAGGTTCAATGATGTACTGGGGTTGCTTTTCTGCTTCAGGCACTGGATGTCTTGACAGTGTGCATGGCATTATGAAATCTGAAGACTACCAAAGAATTCTGTGGTGCAATGGAGGTCCCAGTGTGAGGACAATGACCAAAAGCACACGTCAAAAAGCATCCAGAAATGGTTTAAGACAAAGCGCTGGAGAGTACTCAACTGGCCAGCAATGAGTCCAGATCTCAATCCCATAGAGCACCTGTCAGGAGATCTCAGAACAGCAGTTGGGAAAAGGAACCCGTACAATCTGAGAGACCTGGAACAGTTGGCGAAAGAAGAGTGGTCCAAAATTCCAGTAGAGAGGTGCAAGAAACTCATTTATGGTTACAGGAAGCGAACAAAATAAATAAATATGAGAATGCCTAAACATTTGTAATTGCTACACTTTTCTGGGCGAAGTGGTGCATTATCTGACAGAAATGCAGGGGTGCCAATATTTTTGTCTGTATATATAGTATAGTATAGTGATGGATTGACCTGTTGAATGACAATTGTATTAGTGATTTGCATTTGTAGAAGGTTTAACATGGTGGGAACCACAGTTTACAGTTCTGGTAACTTGTGCAGTAACTTGTGCTCAAGCGATACTAACTATTGAGTAAGAAAACGTTACTTGCAACTTGTAGCACAAGAGCACAAACTCTTGTGATATATTTGCGGTATGGATTTCAACCAAGCACAATTTACTCTAGAAATGTAATGAAAAATACAGCTCCACTTGTAATCTAGGACTTCATGTTCATGTAGTACGGTTGCCAGCATTTTTAGGAAGAAAAAAAGGGAGACTAAAGAATCGAGAAATTTCATATAGAAAATTCAACAAATGATACAGTAGTTCCTAAAAAACACTTTATTTTACCGTTTGGTACCATAAATCATCTTCACTCACACACTGATGGTAAACTTAACAGGTTTTAGAATCAGTTCCCGAATCTAAGTCATATTTGAAAGGGTCTTTGATTGATCACTTCTAATGAAGATATTCTATAACTTATTTTTTGATCTTGCAGTGACATTCTGATACCCCGCGCACCGGACACCAACTTGAATTTTTTTTTTTTTTTGTGAGGTGACACTTTAAACTGTTCTCCAATCAGTGCTCTAGCCATACGGCATTCACATTAAACTGTCAGATACATCAAAATGATTTACCAAATAAGAGTAGAAGAGTACAATATTACGTTTGAAATGAAGATTTATGTTGGAAAAAAATAAAATAGAAAAAGAGCAGATAAATAAGGGAGCCTGAGAGAGACTGTAAAAAAGGTTTGGGCAAATAAGCAAGATGCCTGGAAATAAGAGGGGGTTGGCAACCCTATTATGGAGGAGTGTCCTTGTCAACCAATACAACTGTAGGAGTTGTCATTTAGCCAGTAAGCAATGTTTCCATCCATTGTATCAGATGTGCACAAACATCAGCCGTCTGCTGGTTTCCACACCAGTTTATTTTCCCTTAAATAATAATGGGTAAAAAATGCTACGGTGATCACTTTATTTATACTTTAGTGACTCTGTGCTGCAGAGAAAATTCAACAAATGATACAGTAGTTCCTAAAAAAAACACTTTATTTTACCGATTGGTACCATAAATCATCTTCACTCACACACTGATGGTGAACTTAACAGGTTTTAGAATCAGGTCCCGAATCTAAGTCATATTTGAAAGGGTCTTTGATTGATCACTTCTAATGAAGTATACTTCTAATATACTTTATTGGTCTTTAGATGGTTTACCAAGCACAGTATATTTTGGATGTACACAATCCTTTGTTGGCTTTAGCTTTGACTCTAGTAAATTAAGTGATGATATTTGATTTTGTTCTTTGTAGTGGAGATATTATGGCATGAGTGCAGGCATTTTATTTATGGTTATTCAGAGAAGGTACAGGTCTAGGGCCCGCAGAAGGTTGCGCATAAAGATCTCTAAGACACTGCACAGACTTGGGGTACACAGCACATAAGAAGTTGAGTGATTAATATGAAAGGATTGGATGATATTGTGACAAATTACAAAAGAACTAAAGTTACATAACAAATTACTCTGTTAACTGAGTGACGAAGCCATTAGAATCCTGATGATATCCAGCAGGTTAGACGTATATCGCTCACCAAATGATGAAAAGGCAAAACAGATGTGGAAGTCAAAAACTATAAACTTTCATGATTCAGATAGAACTTTACAAAACAAAATGAAACACATTACATTCTCATCTGTTACCTCTATCTCTTGGTCCCCTTTGTTTAAGCTTAGCTCCTTTCCATGAGAGCATACCGAGGTAGGTTCAGAAGCGTGCATGTGTCTTAAGCAATAAATGTATAACATTGTTATAAAATATTATTATTATAAGACTGCTGCTATATAGTGCACAAATACAGAAGACGTGCATGCTCCAGAGCATATCTTAGTATGCTCTCATGAAAAGACTCTACATTTCAATAAAGGAGACCAATGGAAAGAGATAGATGTGATAACTGAAGGGTATTGGAAGTTTTGTACAATCGCATGTCCTGTTTGAATCATTGACTTTAATGTCCCTTTGATGCATGTACCATCTCTGTACAGTAAAATACAATAGACAGTGATAACACACATTGTTTTATGTTCCTGCACATATCAAGCTGATGTCTGCAAATTGTATTTGGTCATCTGGATAGCTGAGCACAGATAGCAATTGCCAAAGGTAATAATATGTTTTGATTTGAGCATATGGAGTTTCAGAGCAGCTAATCTGTCCTTGCAATAAATGTATAATTTACTTCTGGCCAGTCTGAATATGGTTTATTACTACTTTCTTATCTATTAACAGCTACATACAGACAATTAAATCCACAATCATTGGAGGTGCCTTACATAGGCTGACAGATACCCATGAATGCATGTGGGTTATTTATAGACTACTTGACCATATTCTATAGATAAAATGAGTCAATCATGGGAGGAGGTCTCCCTAGTAAAAAATATTTCCATTTCCTTCAATATAAAACCTTTTTAAAGTGAATGTAAATTTTGATGCTAAAGTGCCCGGTTTTTAAAACTTTGATTAAAAACAGGGGCACTTTAATTCATCAAAATTTACATTTCACTCTTGTTGTGACAAAAAACTTACCTTTTAAACTTCACAGCAGCTCCAACTACCTCCGGTCTCACAAGTCATTTCTGATGTCAGAAATGATTGATAGGTCATCCTCCAATCACAGCTTCCCCCCCGGGGGATTGTGTCTAATTCACTGCTGTGATTGGATGAAGCCGGATGCCTCATTATAGACCCAGGAAGAGGCTTTGAAACGGGTGGAGGAAGCTGGAGCTGCTGTGAAGATTAAAAGGTAAGTTTTTTTTCACAACAGGAGTGAAATGAAAATTTTGATGAATTAAAGTGCCCCTGTTTTTAATCGAAGTTTTAAAAACCGGGCATTTTGGCATCAAAATTTACATTCACTTTAAGATGAAGAGATTTTGTTACATTTTAATAAACTGTGTAGAATAATTTACATTTTTACAAAAGACTAACAGGTTTTGAAGTAATAAAAAGTAGATACAAATGTTACATTATGGACATTTTTATTGTGTCACTGTCAATCAAGGAAGCAGAAAGGTTTTAGAATAGTGTGGGTTTTAGGGGTCAAGGTTGGAATTAGGATCAGAGAGGGTCAGCTAAGTGCTAGGATCATGTTTAGGGTTCAGGATAGGTTTAGGTTTAAGGCTAAGAGCAAGGTTAGAATTAGAGAATAGGGGCAGCTAAGTTCTAGGATCATGATTAGGTTAAGGATAGGTTTAGGTTTAAGGCTAAGAGCAAGGTTAGAATTAGAGAATTAGACATGGTTAGGGTTGGGGATAGGTTTATGTTTAGAACTAGGATTAGGATTAGGACTATGCCTAAGGCTAGAGATGTGGTTAGGGTAAAGGTTAGAATAAAAAAAATGTGAAATTATTAGCTAGTGCTACTGCTACAATGCAGCAGCAGCACAAAAATAATAGTTTCCTCCTTTAGGATAATGGTTTTAGCTCGATAAGTGCATTCGGCAGCTTCCTTAGATGCCGATTGCGGAAGAAGGCGTTCAGCTATTTTAAGAGCGGGATTCCATTTTGTGAAAGTGCAACACACTAAGATTTGTGTAAATCAAGATGTTAGTGTGTTGCACTTTCGCAACAAAAAATTTCAGCTCTGAAACTAGCGGAAGGCCGAAAGCAGCTAACGCAGCTGCCAACTGCAGATGTCTAGTTTTAGCTGCATCAAAGAATCAACTACATTTTAGCATTGCAATACAGCAAATATTTATTTTTTTGCATCTGAATGTTTTTTATTTTCACTTTGTCCTCTTATCTTATTCATCTATGAAAATGTCTAAAAATCCTTTCTAAAACCTGAAAAACCTCCGATACACCCGTTTCTAATAGTTTTGATTTTATTTGCATTTACAGTGTTTACAAATGTAGATGGGTTTTTTTTCTGATCCAATCAATCGCCTAGATTACGAGTTTTTGTCGGTAATGGTGTGTGGGGCTAACAAGCATTTTTTTCTCACCGCTCACTTAAGACAACGCTGGTATTACGGGTTTTTACAAACCCGGCGTTAGCCTCAGAAAAGTGAGCGGAGAGCAAAATTTTGCTCCACATCTCACTGTAATACCAGCGCTGCTTACGGTAGCGGTGAGCTGGCTAAACGTGCTCGTGCACAATTTCCCCATAGGAATCAATGGGGGAGAGCCGGCTGAAAAAAAGTCTAACATATATTATTAACCCCTAATCTGCCGCTTCGGGCACTGCCGCCACCTACATTATCCCTATGAACCCCTAATCTGCTGCCCCCAACATCGCCGACACCTACTTTTTATTTATTAACCCCTACTCTGTCACCCCCAATGTCGACGACACCTACCTACACTTATTAACCCCTAATCTGCCGCCGCCACTATAATAAATATATTAACCCCTAAATCTAAGTCTAACCCTAACCCTAACACCCCCTAACTTAAATATAATTTAAATACATCTAAATAAAATTACTATTATTAACTAAATTATTCCTATTTAAAACTAAATACTTACCTATAAAATAAACCCTAAGATAGCTACAATATAACTAATAATTACATTGTAGCTATCTCAGGGTTTATTTTTATTTTACAGGCAACTTTGTATTTATTTTAACTAGGTACAATAGTTATTAACTATTTAATAACTTCCTAGTTAAAATAAATACAAATATACCTGTAAAATAAATCCTAACCTAAGTTACAATTACACCTAACACTACACTATCATTAAATAAATTACCTAAACTAACTACAATTAATTACAATTAAATTAAATAAACTAAAGTACAAAAAAAACCACTAAATTACAGAAAATAATAAAATAATTACAAGAATTTTAAACTAATTACACCTAATCTAATCCCCCTAATAAAATAAAAAAGCCCCCCCAAAATAATAAAAATCCCTACCCTACACTAAATTACAAATAGCCCTTAAAAGGGCTTTTTGCGGGGCATTGCCCCAAAGTAATCAGCTCTTTTACCTGTAAAAAAAAATACAATACCCCCCAACATTAAAACCCACGACCCACACACGCAACCCTACTCTAAAACCCACCCAATTCCCCCTTAATAAAACCTAACACTACCCCCTTGAAGATCACCCTACCTTGAGACGTCTTCACGCAACCGGGCAGAAGTGGTCCTCCAGATGGGCAGAAGTCTTCATCCAATCTGGGCAGAAGAGGTCCTCCAAATGGGCAGAAGTCTTCATCCAGGCGGCATCTTCTATCTTCATCCATTCCGGAGCGGAGCGGGTCCATCTTCACGCCATCCGACGCGGAGCATCCTCTTCTTCCAACGACTAACACTAAATGAAGGTACCTTTAAGTGACATCATCCAAGATGGTGTCCCTTCAATTCCGATTTGCTGATAGAATTCTGTCAGCAAATCGGAATTAAGGTAGAAAAAATCCTATTGGCTGATCCAATCAGCCAATAGGATTGAGCTTGCATTCTATTGGCTGTTCCAATCAGCCAATACAGGGAGTGCAGAATTATTAGGCAAGTTGTATTTTTGAGGATTAATTTTATTATTGAACAATGAACCCAAAAAACTCATTAATATCAAAGCTGAATAGTTTTGGAAGTAGTTTTTAGTTTGTTTTTAGTTATAGCTATTTTAGGGGGATATCTGTGTGTGCAGGTGACTATTACTGTGCATAATTATTAGGCAACTTAACAAAAAACAAATATATACCCATTTCAATTATTTATTTTTACTAGTGAAACCAATATAACATCTCAACATTCACAAATATACATTTCTGACATTCAAAAACAAAACAAAAACAAATCAGTGACCAATATAGCCACCTTTCTTTGCAAGGACACTCAAAAGCCTGCCATCCATGGATTCTGTCAGTGTTTTGATCTGTTCACCATCAACATTGCGTGCAGCAGCAACCACAGCCTCCCAGACACTGTTCAGAGAGGTGTACTGTTTTCCCTCCTTGTAAATCTCACATTTGATGATGGACCACAGGTTCTCAATGGGGTTCAGATCAGGTGAACAAGGAGGCCATGTCATTAGATTTTCTTCTTTTATACCCTTTCTTGCCAGCCACGCTGTGGAGTACTTGGACGCGTGTGATGGAGCATTGTCCTGCATGAAAATCATGTTTTTCTTGAAGGATGCAGACTTCTTCCTGTACCACTGCTTGAAGAAGGTGTCTTCCAGAAACTGGCAGTAGGATTGGGAGTTGAGCTTGACTCCATCCTCAACCCGAAAAAGGCCCCACAAGCTCATCTTTGATGATACCAGCCCAAACCAGTACTCCACATCCACCTTGCTGGCGTCTGAGTCGGACTGGAGCTCTCTGCCCTTTACCAATCCAGCCACGGGCCCATCCATCTGGCCCATCAAGAATCACTCTCATTTCATCAGTCCATAAAACCTTAGAAAAATCAGTCTTGAGATATTTCTTGGCCCAGTCTTGACGTTTCAGCTTGTGTGTCTTGTTCAGTGGTGGTCGTCTTTCAGCCTTTCTTACCTTGGCCATGTCTCTGAGTATTGCACACCTTGTGCTTTTGGGCACTCCAGTGATGTTGCAGCTCTGAAATATGGCCAAACTGGTGGCAAGTGGCATCTTGGCAGCTGCACGCTTGACTTTTCTCAGTTCATGGGCAGTTATTTTGCGCCTTGGTTTTCCACACGCTTCTTGCGACCCTGTTGACTATTTTGAATGAAACGCTTGATTGTTCGATGATCACGCTTCAGAAGCTTTGCAATTTTAAGAGTGCTGCATCCCTCTGCAAGATATCTCACTATTTTTGACTTTTCTGAGCCTGTCAAGTCCTTCTTTTGACCCATTTTGCCAAAGGAAAGGAAGTTGCCTAATAATTATGCACACCTGATATAGGGTGTTGATGTCATTAGACCACACCCCTTCTCATTATAGAGATGCACATCACCTAATATGCTTAATTGGTAGTAGGCTTTCGAGCCTATACAGCTTGGAGTAAGACAACATGCATAAAGAGGATGATGTGGTCAAAATACTAATTTGCCTAATAATTCTGCACTCCCTGTAGAATGCAAGCTTGATCCTATTGGCTGAATGGATCAGCCAATAGGATTGAACTTCAATCCTATTGGCTGATTGTTTTCTCTGAAGTTGGATTACCACTGTTGAATTGTCTCCATTAAGGCGTACGGGTGTTATCACACAAGTAATGCATTTAAAAGGCTTTTGATAAGTCGTTAATTACAATGTTTTCTAATGAATTTAAACTCCCTGCAAAAAGCACTTTTCATTGTAATAGAAATGTGACCATTTTTAGTATTGCTACAAGTACAGTGAATGTCACTTTGCAGATTCTTTTTCTGACGCCAGTGATACAACTCAGCAGCTAATTTGCTCATTAGTCATGCGGCTACCTGAAAAAAATGTCTTGGAAACAAAAAGCAAATAAGAGTCTGACCAAGCAGATGAAATTCATGCATTAAATACGTGAAATGCGTGAATCCTGGCTTGTGTATTATATTATGCAATTGAAAGACAAATTTATTTAAATAGTTTTCATTGGAAATATCTCCCCTAATGTTTTATTGCACAAGCTAGTGAGCTCTGATAGGCAACTGTCCTTTGCTTGGACTCAAAATACTGAAATAAATAACTGTTTTTATTTTTAATTATTATAATATCATCAGTTTTTATAATCAAATTACTGAAGTTGAAAAGTCAGTTAAAGGGACATAACGCTGCAGTGACAAGATGCAGAAATGCATTATAGCATTTTCTTATTGCACTATAGCTTGTCCACAAAGGTGTTAAACAAATAGTTAATCCCACTCCACAGCAGCAATACGGTGCTGAACCGGAGCTAGAAACAGAGGCTGTTTGGCAGAGGTGAATTTACAGGGAGAGTAAACACCTTGCAATTTCTCTACACTCTTGAAAACAATGAACATACTAGCTGAGTCTGAAAATGTTTTGAAATCACTAACACCTTGTTTGATACATTTGTTTTTCAAGAGCTAAACTACAACCTTCACTTGCCTTATTTGGAAAAGCCAATCTTTTTACTAGAGTAGATATTGCTAGCCACTGTCTCCATTGTTTTGCAGTTCTTTATTGTGTCATCTCTGCTGAGGGCAGCTAGGGACAGATATGTAGCAGGGTTAGGCTTGTGAAGCCTGCCATGAGCACTTCCAATGCCCACAACTGAAAACTGTTAATTAGAGGAAAGGAGGGGGCAAAATAAATAATAATATATCTTAGGGTCTTTGATACACAGAATTCAACTATTTATATTAGAATCTCAAAGTGTTAAGTGTCCCTTAAACTATAGTAACATCAATATTGAAGTTTCATGATTCAGATAGAGCATGTAATTGTAAACAATTTTACAGTTTACTGTTATAACATTTACTTTGTTCTCTTGGTATCCTTTGTTGAAAATATACCTATGTAGGCTCAGGAGCGGCAATGCTGATTTGTCGCTGCACACATATGCCTATTGTGGTTGGCTCATTCAATGTGCTCAGCCAGATCCAAGTAGTGCATTAATTGCATTAAAATTTGCATGCTCTTTCTGAATCATGGCAGTTTTATTTTGACTTCACTGTCCCTTTAACCAATCTTGTGGCAAACCAGTTGTGCAACTCATTGCAGTTTTATGTCCCTTTAAGATATAAATAAATGGAATCATATCTGTCAGGGGTGTAATGGTGTCTGTTCAGAACTAAGTCAACCAAACAACATCATTAAAGGGACAGTAAGCCCCTTGTAATTACAAGACATTTCTGTTGTGCTGCTATAGAGTAACATCAGCCAAGTCTTAATATTTTTATAACAAAGTAACACCCTTTTTACTGCAACAGCCAAACTTCCCCCACCATTTGTCTTATTTGGAGGAGCCAATCAGAGCTTTACTCCACAGACAACAATGCTAGATACAGTCATAAAGTTAGTATAAACTACACTTCATTGCAGTTGTTATCTGATAAAGCCAATTAGGGTACAGATATGTAACAGACGGCTAGATTACGAGTTCTTCGGTACAACTATACCGCTGAAAAATTGGCCATTGCGCGTGGAATGGCCAGGGTTGCATATTACGAGTCGCGGCAGTATAGCTGTAACGCAAGCGTCCATTCAGTTACTGTTGATTTACAGAGAGAGGTTTGCAGTGGCCCTCTACTACGTGCATCAGGTGTGTGCTGTCTGTCAGATGTGAACTGTTATCTGACTAAAAGCAGTAGTTATGGATTTTCCGAAACAAAAATGATTCACAGAACGCATAGCTAAACTGTTACAAAGTACACTAACACCCATAAACTACCTATTAACCCCTAAATCGCCACCCTCCCGCATCACAAACACTATATTTAACTTATTAACCCCTAATCTGCTGCCCACCCACATTTCGACTATTAAATAACTTTATTAACCCCTAATCTGCCGCCCACCCACATCACCAACACTATTTAAATATATTAACCCCTAAACCGCCGCTCCCCAACATCGCTGACACTACAATAAAGTTATTAACCCCTAAACCTCCGGCCTCTCACATCGCTGCCACTAAATAAACCTATTAACCCCTAAACCTCCGGCCTCCCACATCGCCGCCACTAAATAAATCTTTTACCCCCTAAACCTCCGGCCTGCCACATCGCCGCCACTAAATAAACCTATTAACCCCTAAACCGCCGCCCCCACATCACAAAACACTAAATTAAACTATTAACCCCTAAACCTAATACCCCCCTCATTTTAAATAAGAATTACAATATAACTATATTTAAATAAATACTGTAAAAACTTACCTGTGAAATAAAAATAAACTTAACATTAAACTATAAATTAACCTAACATTACTATTTTAATAAAAAAAAGAAACTACCAATAAAAATCCTAAATTACAAATTTTAAAAAAACTAATCCTACGAAAAAAAATTACGAAAAATAAAAAACACTAAGATCACAAAAATAATAAACAAAATTATCAAAAATAAAAACAATTACACCTAATCTAATAGCCCTATAAAAATAAAAAGCCCCCCCAAAATAAAAGCACCCCCTAGCCTACAATAAACTACCAATAGCCCTTAAAATGGCCTTTTGTAGGGCATTCCCCTAAGTTAAACAGCTGTTTTACCTGTAAAAAAATACAAAGTCCCCCCAGCAGTAAAACTCACCTCCCAACCAACCCCCCAAAATAAAAAAAACTAACTCTAAAAAAAACTAAGCTACCCATTACCCCTAAAGGGGCATTTGTATGGGCATTGCCCTTAAAAGGGCATTCAGCTCAAAACAACCAATAGGATGAGAGCTAATTAAATCCTATTGACTGATTTGAACAGCCAATAGGATTTCAGAAGCTCTCATCCTATTAGCTGATTTGAATTTGAAGAATCAAATCAGCGAGTAGGAATGCAAGGTACGCCATTTTGAAATGGGTACCTTGCATTCAACTTCAGTGTACGGCGGTGACCGTATGAAGAGGACGCTCCGCGCAAGATGTCATCGCCAGTCCAGGATGGCTCCACTCCGCACTGCCGGGATGAAGATAAAAGCCGCCCCAGCGATGGATGAAGATGTTGCCGCCTGGATGAAGACTATTCGCTGCCTGGATGAAGACTTCTCGCCGCCTGGATGGAGATGGATGCCCGGACTTCAGGAACCTTGAGTAGATATTCTGGCGTTAGTGTTAGGTATTTTTTTATTTTGGGGGGTAGTTTTTTTTCAGGTTAGGGCTTTGGGCAAATTGTAAAAGAGCTGAATGCCCTTTTAAGGGCACTGAAAAAGAGCTGAATGCCCTTGACAAAGTCGGGTCGGATCCTGACAAAACGCGTAGAGGATTTCTGCTTGTCACACAATTTCTCCTGACGCTGCTAAACCAACTCTGAGCAGCCTTGCACCTCCAAGTCTTTTTGACGTTCCGGTTGCGCTTTAGACTACAGGAAGGACTGAGCGGTATAAACCAACACTCATTTGGCCTGCCTAAGGAGTCTTTGTGGTGACATTTTCTATATGCTTGATTGCTTTTTAAATCATGTACGTTTGTTTTTACTTGTGCTTCTGCAATTTGTATTAAATATTTTTACCCTTAGAGTGGTCTGCGCTGTTTTTCTTTGTTTGTGTTTTTCAAGTTCACTTGGGAGGAGGACCACAGTCCTCTCGCTACTATCAGAGCAGCATCCACCAACAGCGCTATTTGAATCTTCTATTTCAAATTATCTACATTATCTACATTGTCTACAGAAACATTGATTGGAAGAGACATTCCGTCTGGTATCTACGCAGGATCCTATTAACCAACAGGTGTGATACCTTTTGAACTGCTGTTTAACACACAGGTTGTGTTTAATACATATTTTTTATACATTTATTGCAGAATTGTATTGCATATTTTATTTTGTATCTTATATTATGTACTACTATTGTAACCAGTATTGGAAAGTGCAGCTTATACTTTTCTCTTTTATATGCATATTGTAATTTTAATTTAAAGTTAGGGGGGGTCTTAGGTTTAGGAGTTAATAGTAAAATTTAGTGTTTTGCGATGTGGGGGGCCAGCTGTTTAGGGATTAATAGGTTTATTTAGGTGTCGGCGATGTCGGCGATGTCGGGGAGCGGCGGATTAGGGGTTAATAGCTATTATTTAGGTGTCGGGGAGCGGCGGATTAGGGGTTAATAACTTTATTTAGTGGCGGCGATGTCGAGGACCCGAGGATTAGGGGTTAATAGCTTTTATTAGTGGCGGCGATGTTGGGGAGCGCAGGATTAGGCGTTAATACCTTTATTTAGTGTGGCCGATGTCGGGAGTGGTGGATTAGGGGTGTTTAGACTAGGGGGTTATGTTAGGTTGTTAGGTTTAAATTTAACTTTATTTTCCCCATAGACATCAATGGGGTTGCGTTACGGCGATTGCCATAACACTTCAGGTGTTAGTATTTTTTATAACACTTTCTCCCCTTTGATGTCTATGGAGGAAAGCGTGCACGAGCACGTAAACTCAGCCCTTGGCTTTTGTGTGGTATGGATCTTAACACACCATAACGCACAGCACAAGGAGGCTTTTCAGTAACTCGTAATGACAGCAATATGGAGAGTGAAATAACAATTTTGCTATTTTTTTGTCATTATTTTCGCACCCTGTTTAGCGCAAAACTCATAATCTAGGCAAGAGTTAGCACTGAGAGGTCAGAAAGTGCATTTCAAGGTCTGAGAATTAGATATTGCTCAGTTTTCAGAGCCAAATTACATAAAATGGGGGCAAAAAAAAATATGAAAATATATTGCAAAGTTTATTTATTGCACATAACTAAACATTTTAAGATGCTACTGTCCCTTTAATAGGTGACCATACAGTAATCACTGGGTTGGGGATGGAAAACACTAGCTGCAATCATCATGTGAATATTCTGATGTCTGTATTTGAGCTGTGTACAAGATTCATAGTTTGAAAGTGTGATTTGGAAGTATTGATATTATTTTTACTGATTATTAGCAATAAACTGTGAATCTTGTTTACAGTCCCAGTGTTGCCCGACTTTAAGCTCTCCCGGCCACCCACCTGCAGAAGACTTTTTTCCAGATCAGCTGTATCAGGTGGCTCATCCAATGAGAAGCCATTCTCCAGCACTATTGGAAAACTGTTACCCTTATATGGATATTCCCATTCAACTCATGTTTAGTCTGTCAGTCCAACTTGAGCAGAGGACAGGGAGCGCCCACACACTTGTCTCTTCTAATGAAAAGGCTGATATGGACTCTCATTGGCTTTGCCACCCAATAATGCTGATCAAAAACAAAATGGCTTCTGTGGGTGGATGACCAGTACGGTTGCCACCTCTGTCATGTTTTCCTGGACAGTTATGAGTTACACATATTGCAGGTTGTGCAGCAAGGAACATGCATTATGCATCTGGATAGCACATAAATAGCACTGCTGGACAGTACTATTCATGTTCCTTCTTGCACACCCTGCAGTATGTGTAACTCATAACTGTCAAATAAATATGACAGAGGTGACAACACTATTAGCAAAGGAAACCTGAATGCAGCAACACTGGCACTGAATCTATATAAGAAAATGAGCAATTCTAGTGCTGAGAGATGTTTTACACATAACTGCTATGCACAGTGATTTATAGCCATTTACTGAAGATTTTGTTGTGTTTTTTACCATTTGTTGTTATTTCACATCGACCTCTGTTATAACAAAAGTCCATTAGTGGCTCAAAACACCAAATCAAGTGACCCCAAAGCCAGCTGCTCTCACACACAGCTTAGCAGCCAGGGACATCGACCTCATTACTAACCATAGAGCGGCTGGAACACTGTGACCTGCATAATAAACAGCCGTTAGTCACCTCACACAGGACTCTGGTTTTGTGTTATTCTTCAGCACAAGTTGTTCTCATCCCTTTCATTTAATGAATTTACATAATGAGTGCAGGGTCTCATTATATTTGTGCCCCTCGGTATCCAGCTTATATAATAACCGTGTGCTTAGTACACTGAGTCAAAGCCATTCTGTGTTGTGTGGGGATGGAAACAGAATTACTAAAGTACAGCTTTCCTTTATTACTTCAGCTATATTTAGTATTAAAAGAAAACTGTACTTCAATATGTTCTGTTATGAAAGAGAAGCATCTAAATATGTTGCCCATCTTCATATGCTATTTATTCTTTCCTGGCACAGCTGTGCCACCCTCGCTATTGATATTAAAGGGACAGTAAAGTCATAATTAGACATTCGTGATTCAGACAGAGCATACGATTTTAAACAACTTTCCAATTTATTTCTATTTTTTAATTTGATTCCTTCTCTTGTTATCGTTTGCTGAACATTGTATCTAGGTAAGCTCAGCAAGGTTCTTGCTGCTGATTGGTGGCTGCATATATATATATATTGATTGTGATTGGCTCACCCATGTGTTCAATTAGAAACCAGTAGTGCATTGCTGCTCCTTCAACAAATGATACCAAGAGAATAAAACAGATTAGATAATAGAAGTAAACTGGAGAGTTGTTTGAAAAGGTTTGTTCTGTCTAAATCATGAAAGTAACCTTTTGGGTTTCATGTCCCTTTAAAGTCAGATTGGGCCAACATCTTTGTATGCCGGCAGGAGAATGTCCCCCCTCCTATTCAACAGCAAGAGCGGCACAGCAGCGTTAGTAAAGAGGAAACAGTGAAAATATACATACATTACATTAGAATAACGTCAGCCAAGTCTTACACTTTTAAAGCAAATTAACATATTTTTTTCTGCAATTTTTTGATAGGAAAACTCCACCTACCATTTGCCCTATTTGGAAAAGCCAATCTGGGCTTTAGTCTGCAGACAACAAGGCTAATCACTCTCATAAAGTATAAAAGGCATTGGTCTGGAGTTAAAGCCAATTAGGGAAGCATATGTAGCAGGATTAGCCTTGGAAAATCAGCAGGGTACATTTGAAATTTGCGAATTTAAAAATTCTCAATTTCAGAGCTAAATTACATGACAATGGTGCAAAATAAATAAAGTATATTGCAAAATTGTTTCATTTCACATAATTAAATATTTTAAATAAATATCTCAAGGTGTTAACAAAATCAAAAATGCTAAAAGATTGCTTTTCAACAACGATCTGTGCATTGGATATATTCATAATCAGCGCTCACATACACTGTTGTTTTCTGTCCCTTTAAAGATTTTGCACACGCTCAGTTCATTTATTAATAAATATGAATGTTTTTTGTTTGACTAAAAAGCTAATAATATTGATTGTCACAATCTGTAACTATGAAACATTCAAATTAAACATAATCATCATAGTTCTAAGTAATGTTCTCAATTCTGTCTTTTGATATTTATTATGTGTTGATTAATAAATAGGCTGACCATATTTCCTTGAGACAAAAACGGGACATTGAGATGTAAAAAACGGGACAGAGTTAAAATTCTTTATTCATAGGGAAAAAAAGTAAGATTTTAACAAAAGTTATTTTATGACATGAATATAAACTATTGAGCCAACAATTATCCTTAGCTGAGTTGCCCAAAATCATTGTTACATGGTGGATAAACTGAGAAAAATGTGGAAATAGTTACTTGATAATGATAATTGTTATTTATAACATCTGTACAACCAGCACTCAGCAGCATAATAATAAGCATAATTAATGACAATTTAATTGATTGACAGGCACAGACACTGGTCTTACTTTGGCCATGCACAATTCTTGCAGAACTTAGACATTTGATCTACTTGATTACTATGTTTGTATGTTCACACTGTGACACAAGAAGATGGTAAGAATTATCTCTCTGGTGATGGTCAGCCACTAATTTGGGTGATGGCAGAGGCAGATGATCATCACATCAGATGATGACAGATCTAGTCCGACACCTGTCCTTACTAGGCACTAGCTAGTAGTTCTAACTTCCCTCTCGTGACCAGTCTCTCTCCTCAGTTCAGCCTGACAGCTCACGACTAAGTACTGACCTGCTGTCACTTGCTTTCAATGATCACGCCCCTAATTTTGAGTGCGGGCGGCATAGACGCGGTGCTGTGGATCATGTGGGCATGGCCACCCAACCCAAACCCTGCAGTTAAAAAAACTACCCTTCCTGCCGGCAGGGAGTATTAAAAATGTTAGTAAGTGGTATGTGTGCTAAAAAATGACACTTGCGCTGGTCGCACAGTCTAATAATACTCAAAACGGGACAAAATTAATATTATTAAAGAAACGATGGGACAGGGGAAGAAACATAAAATAACGGTACTGTCCCTTTCAAAATGGGACATATGGTCAGCCTATTAATAAATTACACAAATTAGACAAATTGATGTTTAATTGCTAATTGCACACATCATAAATTGATGTTATTTGTTAAGGGGAAAATCTGCATTTAAACACATGGATTAGTCGATACTGAATGAACTAACTGTTATGTTTCTGTTTTGACTCCATATTTTTGGCTTTTGCTAAGGTCTATGAAAATCCTTTGAAAACCCCTTTACAAGCTGCCGTACCGATGTGTCTTATAGTTTTGTATAGATATATTTTTTTCTAGTTCAAATGCATCTCTTTTTACATAATTCTTTAAAAAAATCCTTGCGCTGCGATACAATGTTTTCTCATGAAATTGTGATAAATTGTAATTGGCGTCATTTGTTTCTCACTGACCAAAATATCCCATCGCCATTAATTACAAACATAGGGCCAGTTACGCAAGGATGAAAAGGGTTTTATTGCGTCTGCGTGCGTCGGGTGTACCGCTCTTATTACAAGTTGAAAGTAAACGTGATCACTTGAGCGCAATTAAAGTTAATGCTCGTCGGGATAGCGCAACCTCAGAGCTCTGGTTAACTGATTTGCGAAACAACAAAGTTTTACAAAACATATTGAAAATACATATAACAGTACAATTACACTCTAATCTAATAAAAATTATTAAAAACAAATTGCACATAAAAGTTATAAAGGCTCAAAGATATGAGGTCTATGGTGTTAGAAAAAAAAGACTGCAAAGGGCTTTAACATTGAGATACATAGATATACATGTCTAAAGTTGTATGTATAGATATAAATATATATATATATATTTATATGCGTGTAAATATTATACATTCCAATGTTCTGCACATAGCAGGATATGTTTTATGTATTTATAAATAGATATTTACATTTATATATATATATATATATATATATATACTATATATATATATCTATACCTAAATAGAATCAACCAAAATACCATAATATATATGTAGAAATATGTATTTATGAATAAATAGAACATATACAGCTATGTTAAGAACATTGGAATGTGAAGTATGAATATTTTCATGTGGGGTTAGCGCACTTGAGAATCTGTGATCAGGTTTGTGCGCGAGTAGGGTGTTAAATTTTTCTCTCCACTTTTTCTGCTCCTTTGACTTCTAGGGGGGAATATGTTATTGCGATATTCTAAGTTCAGCTTTTTGCAAGTGTCGGGTTAGAGCACGAGCGAAAGCCTTTTACTTGTAATACAAGTGGTGATCAAAAACATATTTCTAGCTCAGTTAGAGATAAATACTGCTCCACTCGTAATCTGAACCATAATAAATTAGCACTGTATGTTGTGTAACATTTAATTGGTGTGCAGGGGCAGTTCTAGAAGCGAGAATTTGGGGGCCAATAGGGTTGCCAGTTGTCTACCCCCAAAAATACTGGCAGGTGGGGTCACATAATGTCCCCCCAAAAGCATCTACTTTTCATCCAATTTATATTTCACAGGTGAGCAGTCATGTTACCTCAATGCTGCTAGTAACACGTACAAAACTACCATTTTATATCTTCAGCTGCTGCACCACACATAACTAGTTGAGATTTGCCCACCTTGACTGTCACTCATTCAGGCCCATTTATCAAGCTCCGTACTGAGCTTGAAGGGCCGTGTTTCTGGCAAGTCTTCAGACTCGCCAGAAACACAACTTATGAAGCAGCGGTCTAAAGACGGCTGCTCCATAACCCTGTCCGCCTGCTCAGAGCAGGCGGACAGGAATCGCAGGAAATCAACCCGATCGAATACGATCGGGTTGATTGACACCCCCTGCTGGCGGCCGATTGGCCGCGTGTCAGCAGGGGGCGGCGTTGCACCACCAGCTCTTGTGAGCTGCTGGTGCAATGTTAAATGTGGAGAGCGTATTGCTCTCCGCATTTAGCGAGGTCTTGCGGACCTGATCCGCAGTGTCGGATCAGGTCTGCAAGCCCTTTGATAAATGGGCCTGTATGCCTTCTGCTCTACATTTGTAAAGCATTGAAGCATAGGAGGCCTTTTATATTTAACTAAAACTCCTGTATTTTAAACCCTTAGGCCTAGATTTAGAGTTCGGCGGTAAAAGGGCTGTTAACGCTCCGCGGGCTTTTTTCTGGCCGCACCATAAATTTAACTCTGGTATCGAGAGTTAAAACAAATGCTGCGTTAGGCTCCAAAAAAGGAGCGTAGAGCATTTTTACCGCAAATGCAACTCTCGATACCAGAGCTGCTTACGGACGCGGCCGGCCTCAAAAACGTGCTCGTGCACGATTCTCCCATAGGAAACAATGGGGCTGTTTGAGCTGAAAAAAAACCTAACACCTGCAAAAAAGCAGCGTTCAGCTCCTAACGCAGCCCCATTGTTTCCTATGGGGAAACACTTCCTACGTCTGCACCTAACACTCTAACATGTACCCCGAGTCTAAACACCCCTAGCCTTACACTTATTAACCCCTAATCTGCCGTCCCCGCTATCGCTGACCCCTGCATTACACTTTTAACCCCTAATCTGCCGCTCCGTAAACCGCCGCCACCTACGTTATCCCTATGTACCCCTAATCTGCTGCCCTAACATCGCCGACCCCTATGTTATATTTATTAACCCCTAATCTGCCCCCCACAACGTCGCCGACACCTACCTACACTTATTAACCCCTAATCTGCCGAGCGCACCTGAGCGCTATTATAATAAAGTTATTAACCCCTAATCCGCCTCACTAACCCTATCATAAATAGTATTAACCCCTAATCTGCCCTCCCTAACATCGCCGACACCTACCTTCAATTATTAACCCCTAATCTGCCGACCGGAGCTCACCGCTATTCTAATAAATGTATTAACCCCTAAAGCTAAGTCTAACCCTAACACTAACACCCCCCTAAATTAAATATAATTTTTATCTAACGAAATAAATTAACTCTTATTAAATAAATTATTCCTATTTAAAGCTAAATACTTACCTGTAAAATACATCCTAATATAGCTACAATATAAATTATAATTATATTATAGCTATTTTAGGATTAATATTTATTTTACAGGTAACTTTGTATTTATTTTAACCAGGTACAATAGCTATTAAATAGTTAAGAACTATTTAATAGTTACCTAGTTAAAATAATTACAAATTTACCTGTAAAATAAATCCTAACCTAAGATATAATTAAACCTAACACTACCCTATCAATAAAATAATTAAATAAACTACCTACAATTAACCTAACACTACACTATCAATAAATTAATTAAACACAATTGCTACAAATAAATACAATTAAATAAACTATCTAAAGTACAAAAAATAAAAAAGAACTAAGTTACAGAAAATAAAAAAATATTTACAAACATAAGAAAAATATTACAACAATTTTAAACTAATTACACCTACTCTAAGCCCCCTAATAAAATAACAAAGCCCCCCAAAATAAAAAATTCCCTACCCTATTCTAAAATACAAAAATTACAAGCTCTTTTACCTTACCAGCCCTGAACAGGGCCCTTTGCGGGGCATGCCCCAAGAATTTCAGCTCTTTTGCCTGTAAAAAAAAACATACAATACCCCCCCCCCCAACATTACAACCCACCACCCACATACCCCTAATCTAACCCAAACCCCCCTTAAATAAACCTAACACTAATCCCCTGAAGATCTTCCTACCTTGTCTTCACCATCCAGGTATCACCGATCCGTCCTGGCTCCAAGATCTTCATCCAACCCAAGCGGGGGTTGGCGATCCATAATCCGGTGCTCCAAAGTCTTCCTCCTATCCGGCAAGAAGAGGACATCCGGACCGGCAAACATCTTCTCCAAGCGGCATCTTCTATGTTCTTCCATCCGATGACGACCGGCTCCATCTTGAAGACCTCCAGCGCGGATCCATCCTCTTCTTCCGACGACTAGACGACGAATGACGGTTCCTTTAAGGGACGTCATCCAAGATGGCGTCCCTCGAATTCCGATTGGCTGATAGGATTCTATCAGCCAATCGGAATTAAGGTAGGAATTTTCTGATTGGCTGATGGAATCAGCCAATCAGAATATAGTTCAATCCGATTGGCCGATCCAATCAGCCAATCAGATTGAGCTTGCATTCTATTGGCTGATCGGAACAGCCAATAGAATGCGAGCTCAATCTGATTGGCTGATTGGATCAGCCAATCGGATTGAACTTGATTCTGATTGGCTGATTCCATCAGCCAATCAGAAAATTCCTACCTTAATTCCGATTGGCTGATAGAATCCTATCAGCCAATCGGAATTCGAGGGACGCCATCTTGGATGACGTCCCTTAAAGGAACCGTCATTCGTCGTCTAGTCGTCGGAAGAAGAGGATGGATCCGCGCTGGAGGTCTTCAAGATGGAGCCGGTCGTCATCGGATGGAAGAACATAGAAGATGCCGCTTGGAGAAGATGTTTGCCGGTCCGGATGTCCTCTTCTTGCCGGATAGGAGGAAGACTTTGGAGCACCGGATTATGGATCGCCAACCCCCGCTTGGGTTGGATGAAGATCTTGGAGCCAGGACGGATCGGTGATACCTGGATGGTGAAGACAAGGTAGGAAGATCTTCAGGGGATTAGTGTTAGGTTTATTTAAGGGGGGTTTGGGTTAGATTAGGGGTATGTGGGTGGTGGGTTGTAATGTTGGGGGGGGGTATTGTATGTTTTTTTTTACAGGCAAAAGAGCTGAAATTCTTGGGGCATGCCCCGCAAAGGGCCCTGTTCAGGGCTGGTAAGGTAAAAGAGCTTGTAATTTTTGTATTTTAGAATAGGGTAGGGAATTTTTTATTTTGGGGGGCTTTGTTATTTTATTAGGGGGCTTAGAGTAGGTGTAATTAGTTTAAAATTGTTGTAATATTTTTCTTATGTTTGTAAATATTTTTTTATTTTCTGTAACTTAGATCTTTTTTATTTTTTGTACTTTAGCTAGTTTATTTAATTGTATTTATTTTTAGCAATTGTGTTTAATTAATTTATTGATAGTGTAGTGTTAGGTTAATTGTAGGTAATTGTAGGTAGTTTATTTAATTATTTTATTGATAGGGTAGTGTTAGGTTTAATTATATCTTAGGTTAGGATTTATTTTACAGGTAAATTTGTTATTATTTTAACTAGGTAACTATTAAATAGTTCTTAACTATTTAATAGCTATTGTACCTGGTTAAAATAATTACAAAGTTGCCTGTAAAATAAATATTAATCCTAAAATAGCTATAATATAATTATAATTTATATTGTAGCTATATTAGGATTTATTTTACAGGTAAGTATTTAGCTTTAAATAGGAATTATTTATTTAATAAGAGTTAATTTATTTCGTTAGATAAAAATTATATTTAAGTTAGGGGGGTGTTAGTGTTAGGGTTAGACTTAGCTTTAGGGGTTAATCAATTTATTAGAATAGCGGTGAGCTCCGGTCGTCAGATTAGGGGTTAATAATTGAAGTTAGGTGTCGGCGATGTTAGGGAGGGCAGATTAGGGGTTAATACTATTTATGATAGGGTTAGTGAGGCGGATTAGGGGTTAATAAGTGTAGGCAGGTGTCGGCGACGTTGTGGGGGGCAGATTAGGGGTTAATAAATATAATACAGGTGTCGACGGTGTTAGGGGCAGCAGATTAGGGGTACATAGGGATAACGTAGGTGGCGGCGATTTGCGATCGGAAGATTAGGGGTTAATTATTTTAAGTAGCTTGCGGCGACGTTGTGGGGGGCAAGTTAGGGGTTAATAAATATAATATAGGGGTCGGCGGGGTTAGGGGCAGCAGATTAGGGGTACATAAGTATAACGTAGGTGGCGGTCGGCAGATTAGGGGTTAAAAATTTTAATCGAGTGGCGGCGATGTGGGGGGAGCTCGGTTTAGGGGTACATAGGTAGTTGATGGGTGTTAGTGTACTTTAGGGTACAGTAGTTAAGAGCTTTATAAACCGGCGTTAGCCAGAAAGCTCTTAACTCCTGCTATTTTCAGGCGGCTGGAATCTTGTCGTTAGAGCTCTAACGCTCACTGCAGAAACGACTCTAAATACCGGCGTTAGAAAGATCCCATTGAAAAGATAGGCTACGCAAATGGCGTAGGGGGATCTGCGGTATGGAAAAGTCGCGGCTGAAAAGTGAGCGTTAGACCCTTTAATCACTGACTCCAAATACCAGCGTGCGCCCAAAACCAGCGTTAGGAGCCTCTAACGCTGGTTTTGACGGCTACCGCCGAACTCTAAATCTAGGCCTATGTGACCAGACCATTTTTTAATTTTCATACCGTTAAGGACCAGGGCTATTTTTACATTTCTTCAGTGTTTGTGTTTAGCTGTAATTTTCCTCTTACTCATTTACTGTACCCACACATATTATTTAGCGTTTTTCTCGCCATTAAATGGACTTTCTAAAGATACCATTATTTTCATCCTATCATATAATTTACTGTAAAAGAATATAAAACATGATGGAAAAAACAAACTTTTTTTTAACTTTGACCCGAAAAATCTGTTACATATCTACAACCATCAAAAAACACCCATGATAAATAGTTTCTAAAATTTGTCCTGAGTTTAGAAATAGCCATTGTTTACATGTTCTTTGCTTTTTTTGCAAGTTATAGGGCAAGTAGCACAGAAAGTCTGCCAGCATAAAAATAAACGTGTTTATATATATATATTTATTTATTTTCTTGCAGTGTAGTATCCCCCCTTACCTCCCAACCTTCCTGACCCCCCCAAAAGCTTTCTAACCCTCCCCCCTCTACCTATTAGCCGCCATGTTAGGTAATGGCAGCTGTCTGCCAGTACCCATTTTGCTATATTTTTTGCTTTTATTTTTTTATATATATAAATTAAAAAAAAATCTGTACTGTAGCTGCCCCCCTCATTCTCCTACTACCCTACCCCCTCCCAAATTCTTTTACTAAACTATTATCCCCCTCTCCCTCCTTCCCACTTTACACTTTTTTCATAGTGTGTGGTCCCACCTGCTCCTGCCCACTCCCGCCCCTCTCACGTCCTCTCCCGCCCCTCTCACACTCACGACCCCCTCCCACCCTTCTCCCACCCCCTTCAGCGATGGGCCACCCACCCGCCTCCCTCCTATCCTTCCCATGCCACCAACAATTAGCACCATTGTTGGCCGATGCAGAGAGGGCCACAGAGTGGTCCTCTCTGCATTGATTGCTTAGCAAAGGGTATTGCACGATGCCTCAATATCAAGGCATCGCTGCAATACCCTGAGAGCAGCTTCCAGTGCTCACAATCGCTTCCAGCGCTCACAATCGCTTTCAGCACTCAATTTGACTGAGGATGTGCTATGTACGTCCTTGGTCGTTAACTGCCGTTTTTTTGAGGACGTACACAGTATGTCCTTGGTCATTAAAGGGTTAAAATTAACATTTATATTTCTGGTATTTTTGTGAAGATTTTACTGGACAGCCTCCTAAAATACTGGACTGTCTAGTTGAATACTGGGCACCCGACAACCCTAAGGGGGAAAGATTTATTAACCGTATAGAGATCTATGTTCCACTAAGCCAGGAGGCTGGGAAAGCCCATTGGCAAAACTGTAGATGTTCTAGTGGTGTAATATATAAGGTAGAGGCCGAGTTATGTTATATGTGTGTAGTTCCGTAAACCATGGGTGGAGTTAAGTAATCCATAGGCGTGGTCAAGTGCCCACTGGGCGTGGTTATCAGGCAGGGATCTCAGTGGGGGGGGGGCCGTTTTCACCCTCGGCTCAAGATGCACCTTCGTACAATGGGGAATACAAGCTCCGCGCCTCCTGCAAGAAGAAAGAAGATGACCCCGAGCTGGAGGAAGATGGAGTTGCCTGGATGAAGACATTTCGCCACAGGGAAGAAGATGGATAGCCGGACTTGGGCAATGGTGAGTACCGATCTGCACAACATAGAAACTGCAGCTGTTGATGTGTTAGTCTGAAGGGAGCATGTAGTCTATTAAGCAAAAAATACTAGTAAAGTAATGGGTTACAGCACATTTAATTGTAATATTTGTTTGTACAGAAGTGCCGCTTTCAGGGTATCAAAGATCTCTTTTTCTATTTTTTTATGTATCATACGGTAGTAATTTAAGTAGTCATTTTATTATTGAATTTACATAGGCTCCCTCGACACTATAATTGATCCATCAAAGAAATTGATACAGAAATAAACACTAAATTAATTAAAAAACAAATGATTTCTTATTTGCCTGCCAGCATTTTACTCAGCACATAACGTTCATGATGCTGCAAAATCACAGATGTTCCAAAATAACTAAAAACTGCTGATCTGCAGGAATAGAAATCCTTAAACAGGTCTCCAGGCACAGCAGAGGGAATGTTAGCTTTAGTCTATACTTGCTTTGTAACCTTAAAGGGACATTCTAAATCACAAGTGACATGCTCTATATTCCCCTAATTCTCAACAGCTTTTAATCAGGTCACATTGAGACACTTATGACACTTGTGCAATGTTAAATGCCGACAGCGTATGCTGTCTGCATTCAGCGATGTCTGGCGGACATAATACGATACAGCGTATCATGTCCGCCAGACTTTGATAAATAGGCCCCTGTGTCTTCACATCCAGAATCTACATAACAAGATAAACATCTCTTAAAGGACCATTAAACTTGACATTTCAACAACATATAAAATCTTTCATTATTGCAAGTGAAACATTATTGCAATATACATTCATTATTTATTTCCCTTCCTTTTGCTTTAAAATATATCTAAACATTGTGCTTGTTTCCCTTTCTCCCAGGGATGTTTGGGTTAATACTTTTAATTGATGTAAGCTTTTCTTTACTTCACCCTCCCCCCAAAGATCCTCAGCAGTCACATGTTTATAAAAGGTGGATTATCAGTAGTGCATCAACAATCATGATAGGAGAATCATTCTTTGCAATAGTAACTAAGTTGAATCAGTGCTAAACCACCTTTAAGGGACGTTATACGCTAGATTTTTCTTTGCATAAATGTTTTGTAGATTATCCATTTATATAACCTATACAGCTTTTCTTTATTTTTAAATGTAGAGTTTTGCTTATTTTTAAATAACATAGCACTGATTTATTTACTCCTAACCAAGCCCCAAAGTCTTAGGAGAATACTGATGTATACCTACTCCAGCTTGCTCCTGTTTGTGTAAAGGGTCTTTTCATATACAGAGGAATGGGGAGGGGGTAGTGTCTGCTATTTCCCACTTGCAGTGGGTGTTCCAGCTAATCTTTTTAATAGTGCTAAACTGGGAGCTTCTAAGTACGTTTTGAAATGGTTTTATACTGGATTTTTAGATCAGTATCTGTGCATTTTAATCTTTATAGTAGTGTCTATTACATGCAGTTAAATGAAAATTGGTGTATACTGTCCCTTTAAGGGAAGAGATAAGGGCAGGCTTCACCAGTCTATCTCAACTGCACATGTGATTGGTTGGCAGGGACTCTTTTGTTCTGGAGGACAGATAAATCAGTGAAATGAATAAACATAAAAAATATACTCATTTGACAAAATAAAGCTGCAGTTTTCATTGTAAAATTATTCTCGGATATGAAGGTTCAAAATCATGTAGTTTACAATTTGTGTTTTAGTGGTCCTTTAAACTAAAATCTGTGTTCCTATTCTAACATTATTTGAGGGACATCATAGTGCTGACAAGAAATTTTATATAATTTCACTAGTAGAGAGCTTTACATCATCTGACCATCATACAGAAGTTCTCTCACACAGGGCGATGATATATAATCTCACCAGAGCGGAGAGCTTTAGGTCATCTGACTATCATACAGAAGTTCTCTCACACAGGGCGATGAAATATAATCTCACCAGAGCGGGGAGCTTTATATCATCTAACGATCATACAGAAGTTCTCTCACACAGGACGATGATATATAATCTCACCAGAGCGGAGAGCTTTAGATCATCTGACGATCATAAAGAAGTTCTCTCACACAGGACGATGATATATAATCTCACCAGAGCGGAGAGCTTTAGATCATCTGACCATCATACAGAAGTTCACTCACACAGGACGATGATATATAATCTCACCAGAGCAGAGAGCTTTAGATCATTTTACGATCATACAGAAGTTCTCTCACACAGGGCAGATGATATATAATCTCACCAGAGCAGAGAGCTTTAGATCATCTGACCATCATACAAAAGTTCTCTCACACAAGGCGATGATATATAATCTCACCAGAGTGGAGAGCTTTAGATCATCTGACCATCATACAGAAGTTCTCTCACACAGGACGATGAAATATAATCTCACCAGAGCAGGGAGCTTTATATCATCTGACGATCATACAGAAGTTCTCTCACACAGGCCGATGATATATAATCTCACCAGAGCGGAGAGCTTTAGATCATCTGACCATCATACAGAAGTTCTCTCACACAGGGCGATGATATATAATCTCACTAGAGCGGAGAGCTTTAGATCATCTAACTATCATACAGAAGTTCTCTCACACAGGACGATGATATATAATCTCACTAGAGTGGAGAGCTTTATATCATCTGACCATTATACAGAAGTTCTCTCACACAGAACAATGATATATAATCTCACCATAGCGGAGAACTTTAGATCATCTGACCATCATACAGAAGTTCTCTCACACAGGCCGATGATATATAATCTCACCAGAGCGGAGAGTTTCAAATCATCTGACCATCATACAGAAGTTCTCTCACACAGGGCGATGATATATAATCTCACTAGAGCAGAGAGTTTAAGGTCATCTGACCATCATACAGAAGTTCTCTCACACAGGGTGATGATATATAATCTCACTAGAACGGAGAGCTTTAGGTCATCTGACCACTATACAGAAGTTCTCTCACACAGGACTGATGATATATAATCTCACCAGAGCAGAGAGCTTTAGATCATCTGACCGTCATACAGAAGTTCTCTCACACAGGGCTGATGATATATAATCTCACCAGAGCGGAGAGCTTCAGATCATCTGACCATCATACGGAAGTTCTCTCACACAGGGCGATGATATATAATCTCACCAGAGCAGGGAGCTTTAGATCATCTGGCCATCACACAGAAGTTCTCTCACACAGGGCAATTATATATAATCTCACCAGAGCAGGGAGCTTTATATCATCTCACCATCATACAGAAGTTCTCTCACACAGGGCGATGATATATAATCTCACCAGAGCAGGGAGCTTCAGATCATCTGACCATCATACAGAAGTCCTCTCACACAGGGCAATGATATATAATCTCACCAGAACAGGGAGCTTTAGATCATCTGACCATCATACAGAAGTTCTCTCACACAGGGCGATGATATATAATCTCACCAGAGCGGAGAGCTTTAGATAATCTGACCATCATACAGAAGTTCTCTCACACAGGGCGATGATATATAATTTCACCAGAGCAGGGAGCTTTATATCATCTGACCATCATACAGAAGTTCTCTCACACAGGACGATGATATATAATCTCACCAGAGCGGAGAGCTTCAGATCATCTGACCATCATACTGAAGTTCTCTCACACAGGACGATGAAATATAATCTCACGAGAGAGGAGAGCTTTAGATCATCTGACCATCATACAGATGTTCTCTCACACAGGGCGATGAAATATAATCTCACGAGAGTGGAGACCTTTAGATCATCTGACCATTATACAGAAGTTCTCTCACACAGGGCGATGAAATATAATCTCACGAGAGCGGAGAGTTTTAGATCATCTGACCATTATACAGAAGTTCTCTCACACAGGGCTGATGATATATAATCTCACGAGAACGGAGAGCTTCAGATCATCTGATCATTATACAGAAGTTCTCTCACACAGGGCGATGATATATAATCTCACCAGAACAGGGAGCTTTAGATCATCTGACCATCATGCAGAAGTTCTCTCACACAGGACGATGAAATATAATCTCACCAGAGCAGGGAGCTTTATATCATCTGACCATCATACAGAAGTTCTCTCACACAGGACGATGATATATAATCTCACCACAGCGGAGAGCTTTAGATCATCTGACCATCATACAGAAGTTCTCTCACACAGGACGATGATATATAATCTCACCAGAGCGGAGAGCTTTAGATCATTTGACGATCATACAGAAGTTCTCTCACACAGGCCGATGATATATAATCTCACCAGAGCGGAGAGCTTTAGATCATCTGACCATCATACAGAAGTTCTCTCACACAGGGCGATGATATATAATCTCACTAGAGCGGAGAGCTTTAGATCATCTAACCATCATACAGAAGTTCTCTCACACAGGACGATGATATATAATCTCACTAGAGTGGAGAGCTTTATATCATCTGACCATTATACAGAAGTTCTCTCACACAGAACGATGATATATAATCTCACCATAGCGGAGAGCTTTAGATCATCTGACCATCATACAGAAGTTCTCTCACACAGGCCGATGATATATAATCTCACCAGAGCGGAGAATTTCAAATCATCTGACCATCATACAGAAGTTCTCTCACACAGGGTGATGATATATAATCTCACTAGAACGGAGAGCTTTAGGTCATCTGACCACTATACAGAAGTTCTCTCACACAGGACTGATGATATATAATCTCACCAGAGCGGAGAGCTTTAGATCATCTGACCGTCATACAGAAGTTCTCTCACACAGGGCTGATGATATATAATCTCACCAGAGCGGAGAGCTTCAGATCATCTGACCATCATACGGAAGTTCTCTCACACAGGGCGATGATATATAATCTCACCAGAGCAGGGAGCTTTAGATCATCTGGCCATCATACAGAAGTTCTCTCACACAGGGCAATTATATATAATCTCACCAGAGCAGGGAGCTTTATATCATCTCACCATCATACAGAAGTTCTCTCACACAGGGCGATGATATATAATCTCACCAGAGCAGGGAGCTTCAGATCATCTGACCATCATACAGAAGTTCTCTCACACAGAGCGATGATATATAATCTCACCAGAACAGGGAGCTTTAGATCATCTGACCATCATACAGAAGTTCTCTCACACAGGGCGATGATATATAATGTCACCAGAGCGGAGATCTTTAGATAATCTGACCATCATACAGAAGTTCTCTCACACAGGGCGATGATATATAATCTCACCAGAGCAGGGAGCTTTATATCATCTGACCATCATACAGAAGTTCTCTCACACAGGACGATGATATATAATCTCACCAGAGCGGAGAGCTTCAGATCATCTGACCATCATACTGAAGTTCTCTCACACAGGACGATGAAATATAATCTCACGAGAGAGGAGAGCTTTAGATCATCTGACCATCATACAGATGTTCTCTCACACAGGGCGATGAAATATAATCTCACGAAAGTGGAGACCTTTAGATCATCTGACCATTATACAGAAGTTCTCTCACACAGGGCAATGAAATATAATCTCACGAGAGCGGAGAGTTTTAGATCATCTGACCATTATACAGAAGTTCTCTCACACAGGGCTGATGATATATAATCTCACGAGAACGGAGAGCTTCAGATCATCTGATCATTATACAGAAGTTCTCTCACACAGGGCGATGATATATAATCTCACCAGAGCGGAGATTTTAGATCATCTGACCATCATACAGAAGTTCTCTCACACAGGGCGGGGATATATAATCTCACGAGAACGGAGAGCTTCAGATCATCTGACCATCATACAGAAGTTCTCTCACACAGGACGATGACATATAATCTCACCATAGCAGAGAGCTTCAGATCATCTGACCATTATACAGAAATTCTCTCACACAGTGCGATGATATATAATCTCACCAGAGTGGAGAGCTTTAGATCATCTGACCATCATACAGAAGTTCTCTCACACAGTGCGATGATATATAATCTCACAAGAGCAGGGAGGTTTAGATCATCTGACCATCATACAGAAGTTCTCTCACACAGGACGATGATATTTAATCTCATCAAAGCGGAGAGGTTTAGATCATCTGACCATCATACAGAAGTTCTCTCACACAGGGCCGATGATATATATTCTCACTAGAGCAGAGAGCTTTAGATCATCTGACCATCATACAGAAGTTCTCTCACACAGGACGATGATATATAATCTCACCATAGCAGAGAGCTTCAGGTCATCTGACCATCATACAGAAGTTCTCTCACACAGGCCGATGATGTATAATCTCACCAGAGCGGAGAGCTTTAGATCATCTGACGATCATACAGAAGTTCTCTCACACAGGGCGATGATATATAATCTCACCAGAGCAGGGAGCTTTAGATCATCCGACCATCATACAGAAGTTCTCTCACACAGGGCAATGATATATAATCTCACCAGAGCAGGGAGCTTCCGATCATCTGACCATCATACAGAAGTTCTCTCACACAGGGCAATGATATATAATCTCACCAGAACGGGGAGCTTTAGATCATCTGACCATCATACAGAAATTCTCTCACACAGGGCGATGATATATAATCTCACCAGAACGGAGAGCTTTAGATCATCTGACCATCATACAGAAGTTCTCTCACACAGGGCGATGATATATAATCTCACCAGAGCAGGGAGCTTTATATCATCTGACCATCATACAGAAGTTCTCTCACACAGGACGATGATATATAATCTCACCAGAGCGGAGAGCTTCAGATCATCTGACCATCATACTGAAGTTCTCTCACACAGGACGATGAAATATAATTTCACGAGAGAGGAGAGCTTTAGATCATCTGACCATCATACAGAAGTTCTCTCACACAGGGCGATGAGACATAATCTCACGAGAGTGGAGACCTTTAGATCATCTGACCATTATACAGAAGTTCTCTCACACAGAGCGATGAAATATAATCTCACGAGAGTGGAGACCTTTAGATCATCTGACCATTATACAGAAGTTCTCTCACACAGGGCGATGAAATATAATCTCACGAGAGCGGAGAGCTTTAGATCATCTGACCATTATACAGACGTTCTCTCACACAGGGCTGATGATATATAATCTCATGAGAACGGAGAGCTTCAGATCATCTGATCATTATACAGAAGTTCTCTCACACAGGGCGATGATATATAATCTCACCATAGCAGAGAGCTTCAGATCATCTGACCATTATACAGAAATTCTCTCACACAGTGCGATGATATATAATCTCACCAGAGCGTAGAGCTTTAGATCATCTGACTATCATACAGAAGTTCTCTCACACAGGACGATGATATATAATCTCACCAGAGCGGAGAGTTTCAGATCATCTGACCATCATACAGAAGTTCTCTCACACAGGGTTATGATATATAATCTCACCAGAGCAGGTAGCTTTAGATCATCTGACCATCATACAGAAGTTCTCTCACACAGGCCGATGATATATAATCTCACCAGAGTGGGGAGCTTCAGATCATCTGACCATCATACAGAAGTTCTCTCACATAGGCGATGATATAGTGGGGGGTAGTTATCAAGCCATCTACTTTACCTACCTTCGCTGGCCCAATACGCCCGCCTAAGCTCGCCTACCATCGCCGCTGCGGACCTTCAAAATTTCGCCTAAGTTATCAAAAAAGCTGTCAAAAAGCTGCGCACCAAGTACGGGGCGATGAGCAGCGGATTGTGAGACTTATCACTTTTTGACAGCTTTATTGCTAGCTTGTCACTAAGCATCCACACTAACTATACTGTTCTACCCCCTATACCGGCGCCCCCGGAGCCCCCTGCAAATAAATAAAGTTATTGACCCCTAAACCATCACTCCTAGACCCCGCCGCAACTCTTATAAATGTATTAACCCCTAAACCGCCGCTCCCGGACACCGACACCACCTACATTATACCTAGTAACCCCTATCCTGCCCCCCTATACCGCCGCCACCTATAATAAAGTTATTAACCCCTATCCTGTGGATCCCGGACCTCGCCGCAACTAAATAAATAGTTTAACCCCTAAACTGCCGCTCCTGGACCCCGCAGCAACCTATATTAAACTTATTAACCCCTAATCTGCCCCCCTACACCGTCGCCACCTATAATAAAGTTATTAACCCCTATCCTGCCCCCCTACACCGCCGCCACTGTAATAAAATTATTAACCCCTAAACCTAAGTCTAACACTAACCCTAAAACCCCCCTAACTTAAATATTAGTTAAATAAATCTAAATAATATTTCTCTTATTAACTAAATTATTCCTATTTAAAAATAAATACTTACCTATAAAATAAACCCTAATATAGCTACAATATAACTAAAAATTACATTGTAGCTATCTTAGCTATTTTTATTTTACAGGCAACTTTCAATTTATTTTAACTAGGTACAATAGCTATTAAATAGTTATTAACTATTTAATAGCTACCTAGCTAAAATAAAGAGAAATTTACCTGTAAAATAAAAACTAACCTAAGTTACAATTAAACCTAACACTACACTATCATTTAATTACAATTAAACCTAACACTACACTATACTTTAATAAATTATTCCTATTTAAAACTAAATACTTACCTGTAAAATAAACCCTAAGATAGCTACAATATAATTAATAATTACATTGTAGCTATTTTAGGATTTATATTTATTTTACAGGTAACTTTGTATTTATTTTAGCTAGTTAGAATAGTTATTAAATAGTTATTAACTATTTAATAACTACCTAGCTAAAAGAAATACAAAATTACCTGTAAAATAAATCCTAACCTAAGTTACAATTAAACCTAACACTACCCTATCATTAAATTAATTAAATAAATTACCTACAAATAACTACAATTAAATTAAATTAATTAAACTAACTAAAGTACAAAAAATAAAAAACGCTAAGTTACAAAAAATAAAAAAAATAAGTTACAAACATTTAAAAAATATTACAACAATTTTAAGCTACTTACACCTAATCTAAGTCCCCTAATAAAATAACAAAGCCCCCCAAAATAAAAAAAATGCCCTACCCTATTCTAAATTAAAAAGTTACCAGCTCTTTTACCTTACCAGCCCTTAAAAGGGCCTTTTGCGGGGCATGCCCCAAAGAATTCTGCTCTTTTGCCTGTAAAAAAAAATACAACCCCCCCAACATTAAAACCCACCACCCACATACCCCTAATCTAACCCAAATCCCCCTTAAATAAACCTAACACTACCCCCCTGAAGATAATCCTACCTTGAGTCGTCTTCAGCCAGCCGACCACCGACGGAACCGAAGAGGAAATCCGGAGCGGCAGAAGTCATCATCCAAGGGGCGCTGAAGAAGTCTTCCATCCGATGAAGTCATCATCCAGGCGGCGCTGAAGAGGTCTTCCATCCGATAGAAGTCTTCATCCAAGTGGCGTCTTCAATCTTCATCCATCCGGAGCGGAGCGGAGCAGAACCATCTTCAGACGTGCCGACGCGGAGCCATCTTCTTCTTCCCGACAACTAACGACGAATGGATATTCCTTTAAGGGACGTCATCCAAGATGGCGTCCCTTCAATTACGATTGGCTGATAGGATTCTATCAGCCAATCGGAATTAAGGTAGGAAAAATCTGATTGGCTGATTGAATCAGCCAATCAGATTGAAGTTCAATCCGATTGGCTGATCCAATCAGCCAATCAGATTGATCTTGCATTCTATTGGCTGTTCCAATCAGCCAATAGAATGTAAGCTCAATCTGATTGGCTGATTGGATCAGCCAATCGGATTGAACTTCAATCTGATTGGCTGATTCAATCAGCCAATCAGATTTTTCCTACCATAATTCTGATTGTCTGATAGAATCCTACCAGCCAATCGGAATTGAAGGGACGCCATCTTGGATGACGTCCCTTAAAGGAATATCCATTCATCGTTAGTCGTCAGGAAGAAGAGGATGGCTCCGCGTCGGCTCGTCTGAAGATGGCTCCGCTCCGGATGGATGAAGATTGAAGACGCCGCCTGGATGAAGACTTCTATCGGATGGAAGACCTCTTCAGCGCCGCCTGGATGATGACTTCATCGGATGGAAGACTTCTTCATCGCCCCTTGGATGATGACTTCTACCGCTCCGGATCTCCTCTTCGGTTCCATTGGTGGTCGGCTGGCTGAAGACGACTCAAGGTAGGATGATCTTCAGGGGGGTAGTGTTAGGTTTATTTAAGGGGGGTTTGGGTTAGATTAGGGGTATGTGGGTTTATTTTACAGGTAAGTATTTAGTTTTAAATAGGATTAATTTATTTAATAAGAGAAATATTATTTAGATTTATTTAATTAATATTTAAGTTAGGGGGTGTTAGGGTTAGTGTTAGACTTAGGTTTAGGGGTTAATAATTTTATTACAGTGACGGCGGTATAGGGGGGGCAGGATAGGGGTTAATTAACTTTATTATAGGTGGTGACGGTATAGGGGGGGCAGGATAGGGGTTACTAGGTATAATGTAGGTGGCGGCGGGGTCCGGGAGCGGCGGTTTAGGGGTTAACATATTTATTATAGTTGTGGCGGGGTCCAGGAGTGGTGGTTTAGGGGGTAATAACTTTATTTAGTTGCGGCACTGTAGGGGGGACAGATTAGGGGTGTTTAGACTCGGGGTACATGCTAGGGTGTTAGGTGTAGACATCTCCCATAGGAATCAATGGGATGTCGGGCAGCAGCGAACGTGAACTTTCGCTATGGTCAGACTCCCATTGATTCCTATGGGATCCGCCGCCTCCAGGGCCGGAAAAGTGCCGAGCGTACCTGCTAGTTTTTTGATAACTAGCAAAAGTAGTCAGATTGTGCCACACTTGTGTGTAGAACATCTGTAGTGATGTAAGCATCGATCTGTGACGGACTGAGTCCGGTGGATCGAAGCTTACGTCACTAAATTCTACTTTTGCCGGTATCTAGGGCTTGATAACTAAGGCGAATCAGCCTCGCCACAAATACGCTGCGGAATTCCAGTGTATTTGAGGTTGACGGCTTGATAACTAGGGGCCATAATCTCACTAGAGTGGAGAGCTTTATATCATCTGACCATCATACAAATATTCTCTCACACAGGGCGATATAAAGCTCTCCACTCTTGTGAGATTATATAAGATATATAAAGTCAAAATTAAAGTTTCATGATTCAGATAAAAAAATACAATTTAAACAAAAAACTTTCCAATATACTTTCATTGTCAAAACATGAATATTTTTTTTATATGCACACTTTCTGAGGCTTCAGCTCCTACTGAGCATGTACAAAAAGTGCATAGTATGGGGGATACAACGGTCCCACCCCTTGCTCTCTCTCTCCCCCTCTCTTTTGTGCTCTCTCCCCCTCTCTTTTGTCTCCCCCTCTCTTTTGTGCTCTCTCCCACTCTCTTTTGTGCTCTCTCACCCTCTCTTTTGTGCTCTCTCTCTCCCCCTCTCTTTTGTGCTCTCTCTCTCCCCCTCTCTTTTGTGCTCTCTCCCCCTCTCTTTTGTCTCCCCCTCTCTTTTGTGCTCTCTCCAACTCTCTTTTGTGCTCTCTCACCCTCTCTTTTGTGCTCTCTCCCCCTCTCTTTTGCGCTCTCTCTCGCTCCACCTCTCTTTTGCTCTCTCTCTCCCCCCTCTCTTTTGCTGTCTTTCCCCTTCTCTTTTGTGCTCTCTCCCCCTCTCTTTTGTGCTCTCTCCCCTCTCTTTTGCACTCTCTCCCCCTCTCTTTTGCGCTCTCTCCCCCTCTCTTTTGCGCTCTCTCCCCTTCTCTTTTGCGCTATCTCTCACTCCACCTCTCTTTTGCTCTCTCTCTCCCCCTCTCTTTTGCTTCCTCTCTACCCCTCACTTTTGCTTTCTCTCCCCCCTCTCTTTTGCTCTCTCTCCCCCTCTCTTTTGCGCTCTCTCTCCCTCTTTTGCGCGCTCTCTCTCCCCCTTTCTTTTGCGATCTCTCTCCCCCCTCTCTTTTGCGTTCTATCCCTCTTTTGCGCGCTCTCTCTCCCCCTTTCTTTTGCGCTCTCTCTCCCCTCTCTTTTGCGCTCTCTCTCTCCCCCTCTTTTGTGCTCTCTCCCCCTCTCTTTTGCTCTCTCCCCCCTCTCTTTTGCGCTCTCTCTCTCCCCCTCTTTTGTGCTCTCTCTCCCCCTCTCTTTTGCATTCTCTCTCCCCCCCCCCCTCTCTTTTGCGCTCTCTCTCCCCCCTCTCTTTTGCTTTTTCTTTCACCTCTCTCTTTTGCTCTCTCTCTCCCCCCTCTCTCCCCCCTCTCTTTTGCTTTGTCTCTCTACCCTCTCATTTGCTCTCTCTCCATCCCTCTCTTTTGCTCTCTCTCTCCCCCCTCTCTTTTGCTCTCTCTCCCCCCTCTCTCCCCATCTCTTTTGCTCTGTCTCTCTCCCCTCATTTTTGCTCTCTCTCCCCCCTCTCTTTTGCTCTCTCTCCATCCCTCTCTTTTGCTCTCTCTCTCCCCCCTCTCTTTTGCTCTCTCTCCCCCCCTCTCTCCCCCTCTCTTTTGCTCTGTCTCTCTCCCCTCATTTTTGCTCTCTCTCCCCTCTCTCTTTTGCTCTCTATCCCCCTCTCTATTGCTCTCTCTCCCCCTCTCTTTTGCTCTCTCTCCTCTCTTTTTCTCTCTCTTTCCTCTCTTTTGCTCTTTCCCCTCTATTTTTCTCTCTCTCCCCCCTCTATTCTGCACTTTCCCCTCTCTTCTGCTCTTCCCCCTCTCTTTAGCTCTTTCCTATCTCTTTTTGTCTCTCCCCCTCTCTATTTCTCTCCCCTTTCTGTTGCACCGACCGCGCCTGACCACGCCCCCGATCATACCCGGCCACGCCCACTTTCGCCGCAAACAGCATGGATTTTCAGGTAATGCTAGGTGTGTTTCTCCTGTGCTGTCTCTACTGCGCATGACAGCTTCGGACAAACACACTTGGCCTTTTATATAATAGGATGCTCAAAGCCCCACAAAAATGTAGCACAGTTTCTCTCCATGCTGGTGAGTTTATGATCATCGGACACAAGTCTTGCAGGAATTTGGAGGGCTTTGCAAATACTGAATATTTTTTCTGTAATGAAAGGGTTGAATATGAAATTGTGATTGTAGTGCTGAGAGCAAACACTATAAGCCAGTAAACCCCTGACCCCCCCCCCCCACACACACACACACAAAGTCGCACATGCACATATACTACACTCCACTCCACACACACTACACTGCACAATTATTACACTACACTGCACACACACACACTACACTGCACACATTACACTACACTGCATGCATATTACACTACGCTGCACACACACACACTACACTGCACACATTACACTACACAAATATTACCCTACACTGCACACACACACACACACACACACACACTACACTACACAAATATTACCCTACACTCCACTCCACACACACTACACTGCACACACACACACTACACTGCACACATTACACTACACTGCACACACACACACTACACTGCACACATTACACTACACTGCATGCATATTACACTACACTGCACACACACACACTACACTGCACACATTACACTACACTGCATGCATATTACACTACGCTGCACACACACACTACACTACACAAATATTACCCTACACTGCACACACACACACACACACACTACACTGCACACATATTACACTACACTGCACACATATTACACTACACTCCACTCCACACACACTACACTGCACACACACACACAAAGTCGCACATGCACATATGCTACACTCCACACACACTACACTGCACACATATTACACTACACTGCACACACACACACCACACTGCACACATATTACACTACACTGCACACACATTACACTACACTACACTCCACACACACACACTACACTGCACACACACACACACACACACACACACACACTACACTGCACGCATATTACACTACGCTGCACACACACACACTACACTGCACACATATTACACTACACTGCACACATATTACACTACACTCCACTCCACACACACTACACTGCACACACACACACAAAGTCGCACATGCACATATACTACACTCCACTCCACACACACTACACTGCACACACACACACTACACTGCACACATTACACTACACTGCACACACACACACTACACTGCACACATTACACTACACTGCATGCATATTACACTACGCTGCACACACACACTACACTGCACACATTACACTACACTGCATGCATATTACACTACGCTGCACACACACACTACACTACACAAATATTACCCTACACTGCACACACACACACACACACACTACACTGCACACATATTACACTACACTGCACACATATTACACTACACTCCACTCCACACACACTACACTGCACACACACACACAAAGTCGCACATGCACATATGCTACACTCCACACACACTACACTGCACACATATTACACTACACTGCACACACACACACCACACTGCACACATATTACACTACACTGCACACACACACTACATTGCACACATATTACACTACACTGCACACACATTACACTACACTACACTCCACACACACACACTACACTGCACACACACACACACTACACTGCACGCATATTACACTACGCTGCACACACACACACTACACTGCACACATATTACACTACACTCCACATACACACACTACACTGCACACACACACTACATTGCACGCATATTACACTACACTGCACACACACACTACACTGCACGCATATTACACTACACTGCACACACAAGCACTACACTACCCACATATTACACTACACTGCAAACACACACAGTACATTGCACACATATTACACTACACACACACACACTACACTGCACGCATATTACACTACACTGCACACATATTACACTACACTGCACATACACACACTATACTGCACATATATCACACTACACTGCACACATATCACACTACACTGCACACACACTACACTAGACACATATTACACTACACCAGTGTTTTTCAACCAGTGTGCCGTGGCACACTAGTGTGCCATGAGAGATCCTCAGGTGTGCCGCGGCAGACTGACAATCATTATGATTGTTTGTGAATGAATGTCAATATGTCATGTATAGTTTGTAGGAGGCATGGCATGACAGCACAGTACAGTGTGTATATATATATATACTGTATATATATCCTGTATTAGGCTACAATGTGTGATTTTGTAAAATTTTGGGATGGTGGTGTGCCACAGGATTTTTTAATGTAAAAAAGTGTGCCACGGCAAAAAAAAGGTTGCAAATCACTGCACTACACTGCAGTACTGCACACACACGCTACACTGCACACACACACACACACTACACTGCACACATATTACACTACACTGTACACACAAACACTACACTGCCCACATATTACACTACACTGCAAACACACACAGTACACTTCACACATATTACACTACACTACACACACACACTACACTACACACATATTACATTACACAGCACACAAACACACACTACACTGCACACATATTACACTACACTGAACACACACACTACACTAGCTACACTGAACACACACTAAACTACACTGCACAAACACATACATACACATTACACTACACTACACACACACACTACACTGCCCACATATTACACTACACTGCACACACACACTACACTGCACACATATTACCATACACTGCACACACACACACACACACTACACTGCACACATATTACCATACACTGCACACACACACACACTACACTGCACACATATTGCCATACACTGCACACACACACACTACACTGCACAGATATTACACTACACTGCACACACTACACTACCTACACTGCACACACACTAAACTACACTGCACAAACACACTCATGCACCTGTATAAATACACACACTCATATACATACACATAAACACACTCATGCACATGTATAAACACACACACTCATATACATACACACAAACACTCATACACATGTATAAACACACACACTGATATACATACACACAAACACACTAATGCACATGTACACACAAACACTCATACACATGTATAAACACACATACTCATATACATACACACAAACACACTCATGCACATGTATAAACACACACACTCATATACATACACACCATAGTTGCCAACAGTCCCTGATTTCCAGGGACAGTCCCTGGATTTTTTTTTGTCCCTGGAAATGTCCCTGAAAATCTCTTTTGCACATTTGTTGTTTGCATATATATATATATATATATATATATATATATATATATATATATATATATATATATATATATATATATATATATATATATATATATATATATATACACACACACACATACATATATACAGATAGATAGATGATAAATAGTTATAGTGTATTATTTAAATATAATTCATTCCTAATAGAATATTGTTATTATTATTGAATGGGTTCACATATTATTTGTCTTTCTAATTTTGATGCTGTGTTGTAAAAATAACCATATGCCCAGAATGTGTTCCAGAGACTGGGTAGGTGTAAGAGCTTGGTGCTGTAATCTGTATAATAAACTATGGATAAGTCTAAATTATACTATTACTTTCAAATGGGTGTGTTTTGATTGCGGAACTGAGTGGGCGGAGCAGTTGAACAGTAGGTCGTCAATACTCCAGTAACCCGCTTGCTTGCTCTGCTGCAAAGTGTCCCTGAATTTTTTTTTAAAATTTTGGAAACTATGACACACAAACACTCATACACATGTATAAACACACACACTCATATACATACACACAAACACTTATGCACATGTATAAACAAACACTCATATAAATACACACAAACACTCATACACATGTATAAAATCACACACTCATATACATACACACAAACACTCATACACATGTATAAACACACACCCTCATATACATAGACACAAACACACTCGTACATATATAAACAAACACTCATATACATACACACATATACACTCATGCACATGTATAAACAAACACTCATATACATACACCCAAACACACTCATGCACATGTATAAACAAACACTCATATACATACACACAAACACACTCATGCACATGTACAGTATAAACACACACACTCATATACATACACACAAACACACTCATGCACATGTATAAACAAACACTCATATACATACACACAAACACAGTCATGCAAATGTATAAACAAACACTCATATACATACACACAAACACTCATACACATGTACATTATAAACACACACACTCATATACATACACACAAGCACAGTCATACACATGTATAAACACACACACACTCATATACATACACTCAAACACACTCATGCACATGTATAGTGGTGCTAGTAGTGATATTATCTAGTTACATACTGACAGTGTATAGTGGTGCTGGTAGTGATATTATCTAGATACATACTGACAGTGTATAGTGGTGCTGGTAGTGATATTATCTAGTTACATACTGACAGTGTATAGTGGTGCTGGTAGTGATATTATCTAGTTACATACTGACAGTGTATATGGTGCTGGTAGTGATATTATCTAGATACATACTGACAGTGTATAGTGGTGCTGGAGGTGATATTATCTAGTTACATACTGACAGTGTATAGCGGTGCTGCTGCTGATATTATCTAGTTACATACTGACAGTGTATAGTGGTGTTGGTGGTGATATTATCTAGTTACATACTGAGAGTGTATAGTGGTGCTGGTTGTGATATTATCTAGTTACATACTGACAGTGTATAGTGGTGCTGGTAGTGATATCTAGTTACATACTGACAGTGTATAGTGCTGCTGGTGGTCATATTATCTAGTTACATTCTGAAAGTGTATAGTGGTGCTGGTAGTGATATTATCTAGTTACATACTGACAGTGTATAGTGGTGCTGGTAGTGATATTATCTAGTTACATACTGACAGTGTATAGCGGTGCTGGTACTGATATTATCTAGTTACATACTGACAGTGTATAGTGGTGCTGGTGCTGATATTATCTAGTTACATACTGACAGTGTATAGCGGTGCTGGTGCTGATATTATCTAGTTACATACTGACAGTGTATAGTGGTGCTGGTGCTGATATTATCTAGTTACATACTGACAGTGTATAGCGGTGCTGGTGCTGATATTATCTAGTTACATACTGACAGTGTATAGTGGTGCTAGTGGTGATATTATCTAGTTACATACTGACAGTGTATAGTGCTGCTGGTAGTGATATTATCTAGATACATACTGACAGTGTATAGTGGTGCTGGTGGTGATATTATCTAGTTACATACTGACAGTGTATAGCGGTGCTGGTGCTGATATTATCTAGTTACATACTGACAGTGTATAGTGGTGCTGGAGGTGATATTATCTAGTTACATACTGACAGTGTATAGTGGTGCTGGTAGTGATATTATCTAGTTACATACTGACAGTGTATAGTGCTGTTGGTAGTGATATTATCTAGTTACATACTGACAGTGTATAGCGGTGCTGGTGCTGATATTATCTAGTTACATACTGACAGTGTATAGTGGTGCTGGAGGTGATATTATCTAGTTACATACTGACAGTTTATAGTGGTGCTGGTAGTGATATTATCTAGTTACATACTAACAGTGTATAGTGGTGCTGGTAGTGATATTATCTAGTTACATACTGACAGTGTATAGCGGTGCTGGTGCTGATATTATCTAGTTACATACTGACAGTGTATAGCGGTGTTGGTGGTGATATTATCTAGTTACATACTGACAGTGTATAGTGGTGCTGGTGGTGATATTATCTAGTTACATACTGACAGTGTATAGTGGTGCTGGTGGTGATATTATCTAGTTACATACTGACAGTGTATAGCGGTGCTGGTAGGGATATTATCTAGTTACATACTGACAGTGTATAGTGGTGCTAGTGGTGATATTATCTAGTTACATACTGACAGTGTATAGTGCTGCTGGTAGTGATATTATCTAGTTACATACTGACAGTGTATAGTGGTGCTGGTAGTGATATTATCTAGTTACATACTGACAGTGTATAGTGGTGCTAGTGGTGATATTATCTAGTTACATACTGACAGTGTATAGTGGTGCTGGTAGTGATATTATCTAGTTACATACTGACAGTGTATAGTGGTGCTGGAGGTGATATTATCTAGTTACATACTGACAGTGTATAGTGGTGCTGGTGCTGATATTATCTAGTTACATACTGACAGTGTATAGCGGTGCTGGTGCTGATATTATCTAGTTACATACTGACAGTGTATAGTGGTGCTAGTGTTGATATTATCTAGTTACATACTGACAGTGTATAGTGCTGCTGGTAGTGATATTATCTAGATACATACTGACAGTGTATAGGGGTGCTGGTGGTGATATTATCTAGTTACATACTGACAGTGTATAGTGCTGCTGATAGTGATATTATCTAGTTACATACTGACAGTGTATAGCGGTACTGGTGCTGATATTATCTAGTTACATACTGACAGTGTATAGTGGTGCTGGAGGTGATATTATCTAGTTACATACTGACAGTTTATAGTGGTGCTGGTGGTGATATTATCTAGTTACATACTGACAGTGTATAGTGGTGCTGGTAGTGATATTATCTAGTTACATGCTGACAGTGTATAGTGGCGCTGGTGGTGATATTATCTAGTTGCATACTGACAGTGTATAGTGGTGCTGGTAGTGATATTATCTAGTTACATACTAACAGTGTATAGTGGTGCTGGTGGGGATATTATCTAGTTACATACTAACAGTTTATAGTGGTGCTGGTGGTGATATCTAGTTACATACTGACAGTGTATAGTGGTGCTGGTGGTGATATCTAGTTACATACTGACAGTGTATAGCGGTACTGGTGGTGATATCTAGTTACATGCTGACAGTGTATAGTGGCGCTGGTGGTGATATTATCTAGTTGCATACTGACAGTGTATAGTGGTGCTGGTAGTGATATTATCTAGTTACATACTAACAGTGTATAGTGGTGCTGGTGGGGATATTATCTAGTTACATACTAACAGTTTATAGTGGTGCTGGTGGTGATATCTAGTTACATACTGACAGTGTATAGTGGTGCTGGTGGTGATATCTAGTTACATACTGACAGTGTATAGCGGTACTGGTGGTGATATCTAGTTACATGCTGACAGTGTATAGTGGCGCTGGTGGTGATATTATCTAGTTGCATACTGACAGTGTATAGTGGTGCTGGTAGTGATATTATCTAGTTACATACTAACAGTGTATAGTGGTGCTGGTGGGGATATTATCTAGTTACATACTAACAGTTTATAGTGGTGCTGGTGGTGATATCTAGTTACATACTGACAGTGTATAGTGGTGCTGGTGGTGATATCTAGTTACATACTGACAGTGTATAGTGGTGCTGGTGGTGATATCTAGTTACATACTGACAGTGTATAGTGGTACTGGTGGTGATATCTAGTTACATACTGACAGTGTATAGTGGTGCTGGTGGTGATATCTAGTTACATACTGACAGTGTATAGTGTTCTGTATTACAGAAAATATTCCCCTTTTCTCCTTTATACCGCTTGACCTGCATAAAGCATACAAAAAGGGAAATGTACAGTAATTGGCACATTTGAGAATTTGGGATGCTACAACATTATTTGTGGTTTATAACAACCCAGGGCATCCCAATAAACTAACACTTCTCCAGTACTCGCTGTTCTATGTAATGTCTCAGCAACAGTAATATGTCTGACATCAGCAACAGTAATATGTCTCACATCAGCAACATAAAGCAACTGTAGTAAAAAACATAAATTATGCTTACCTGATAATTCCATTTCCTTCTGTATGAGGAGAGTCCATGGCATCATTTCCAACTGTTGGGAAAACTATACCCAAGCTCTAGAGGACACTGAATGATAACGGGAGGGTAAAGGAAAGGCGGATCCTAATCTGAGGGCACCACAGCCTGCAAAACCTTTCTCCCAAAAGTTGCTTTCCATAGAGGCCTCGTTCTTAAAGGCCCAAGAGGAAGCCACCGCTCTAGTGGAATGAGGAGGTCTAAGCCCTGCTGACTTGTAAGCCAAGCGTATAACACTCCTCAACCAAAAAGACAAGGAAGTCGAAGAAGCCTTCAGACCCTTACGCTTTCCAGAGTAGATAACAAACAAAGTAGTTTGTCTAAAATCCTTAGTAGCTTGAAGATAAAACTTTAAAGCTCGAACCACATCCAGATTATGAAGTAAACGTTCCTTTGAAGAAGAAGGATTAGGACATAAGGAAGGAACCACAATCTCCTGATTGATGTTGCGATCAAACACCACTTTAGCTAGAAAACCCAAGCGGGTACATAGGACAGCCTTATCAGTGTGGAACACCAGATAAGGAGGCTCACATTGCAAGGCAGCCATTTCAGAAACTCTGCATGCCGATGCAATAGCCAATAGAAAAAGAACCTTCCAGGACAACAATTTAATGTCAACCAAATGCATAGGCTCACATGGAGCCCTTTGTAAAAACTTAAGAACAAGATTCAAATGCCAAGGTGGAGCGTTAGATCTAATCACAGGTCTGATCCCGATCAGAGCCTTAACGAAAAATTGCACGTCAGGGAGCTCTGCAAGCCTCTCGTGCAGCAAAACAGGAAGGGCCGAAATCTGTCCCCTCAGGGAACTGGCAGAAAGGCCCTTCTCTAGACTCTCCTGGAGAAAGGAAAGAATCCTGGCAGCCTTAACCTTATGCCAGGCTAAACCACACTCTTCACACCCTAATATGTAAGCTCTCTACACCTTATGATAGATGAGACGAGTAACAGGCTTACAAGCCTGAATGAGAGTGTCAATAACCCTCTCAGAGAAACCTCTCTTAGCTAAGACTAAGCGTTCAATCTCCACGCAGTCAGCAGAGAATCTAGATTTTGATGAACAAATGGACCCTGATCCAGCAGATCCCTGCGACAAGGTAATTTCCATGGAGGAGATGAGGACATCCCATCCCCCCACCACATCCTTCACAGCCACGATGGAGCAATCATTATCACTGATGCCTGCTCCTGCTTGATGCGGGCCACTACACGAGGGAGAAGTGGTAACAGCGTAAAAATGTAAATTAGATTGAACCTCCAAGGCACTGCTAATTCATCTGTTAGCTCCGCCTGAGGATCCCTGGACTGCAATTCATATCTGGGTAGCTTGGAATTGAGCTGGGACGCCATGAGATCTATCTCCGGCATCCCCCATCTGTTGCAAATCTCTGCAAACACCTCAATGGAAAGACCATTCCCCCGGATGAAAGGATTGTCTGCTGAGAAAATCCGCTTCCCAGTTGTCCACACCCGGAATGTGGATCGCTGACAGTGAGCAGTTGTGGGCCTCCGCCCACTACAGAATCTAAAATACTTTCCTCATTGCTAAGCAGCTTCTCGTTCCCCCTTGATGGTTGATGTAAGCCACCAAGGTTATGTTGTCTGATTGGAATCTGATAAACTGGGACGAACCCAGAAGAGGCCAAGCCTTCAGAGCATTGAAGATCGCTCAAAGTTCCGAAATGTTGATCGAGAGGAGGGATTTCTCTCGAGTTCACAGGACCTGTGCCTTCCTGGCACCCCAAACAGCTCCCCATCCTGATAGACTTGCGTCCATAGTCACAATCTCTCAGGATGGTCTCAAGAAGTCTGTCCCTTGGGACAGGTGATCTGGACAGAGCCACCAGGAGAGCGATTCTCTCAACCGGTTGTCCAGATAGATCTGTTGAGACAGATCTGAATGATCACTGTTCCACTGTCTCAGCATGCACAGCTGAAGTGGTCTTAGACAGAATCTGGCAAAAGAAATGATGTCCATGCTGGACACCATGAGTCCAATCACCTTCATACACCGAGCCACAGAGGGCCTTAAGGAGGTCTGGAGGGCAAGACAAATGGAAGTTAGCTTGTAACAACTCTGTAAGGAATACTATTATAGTACCCAGGAATTCGACCCTGGTACTGGGAATAAGAGAACTCTTTGCTAAGTTTATCTTCCACCCATGAGATCGAAGAAGAAACAGAAGAGATTCCGAATGGTCTTCTGCCAGACAACAGGATGGTGCTTGAACCAGAATATCGTCTAAGTATGGCGCTACTGCTATACCTCTGGTTCTGGCTACTGCAAGCAGAGCCCCTAACACCTTTGTAAAAACTCTTGGAGCAGTAGCTAGACCAAACGGAAGTGCAATAAACTGGAAGTGCTGGTCCAGGAACGCAAACCTTAGGAACTTGAAGTGTTCCTTGTGTATTGGAACGTGAAGGTAAGCATCCTTCAGATCTATAGTGGTCATGAACTGTACTTCCTGAACTAAGGGAAGGATGGACCTTATCATCTCCATTTTGAACAAGGGGATATATAGGAATTTGTTTAAGCACTTTAGGTCAAGAATTGGGCGGAATGTTCCCTCCTTCTTTTGGGACCACAAAGAGGTTTGAATAGTACCCCAGACCTCATTCTGCCTCACACATCCCAGAAAGGCTTCTCTCTTTTCTGGCCTTGAAGACAGGTTTGAGAAATCTGCCCCCCGGGTGGATGAGACTTGAAACATATTTTGTATCCCTGAACGATGACCTCCAGGACCCACATGTCTTGTACGTCCCCAAACCAAGCATCCAAAAAGAGCGACAGTCTGCCCCCTACAAGATCCAGAGCCGGATCGGAAGCCACCCCTTCACGCCGACTTCTTCTTGCTCTGCTTGGATTTATTCCAGGACTGAGACGGTTTCCAAGTCCCCTTGGATTGCTCGGGCTTTGCAGAGGGCTTCTGGTGTTGGGATTTATCCGAACGAAAGGAACGAAAATTAGGACCATCTCCCTTAGGCTTGTTCTTCTTATCCTGCGGTAAAAAGGCACCTTTGCCTCCAGTAACCGTGGAGATAATTGAGTCCAGGCCTGGACCAAATAGAATCTTTCCCTTAAATGGGATGGAAAGAACTCAGATAAGGAGTTGCACCAATAGGTAGCCACTCCAGCAACCGCAGTAACAGCCGCTGCTGGTAGAAATAAATATAACAGAGTTTCTATCTTCTTATCCATGGGCTCTTTAAATGACGAACTATCCTCAAGCCAGATAGTAGGGCAATTAGCAAGTGTGGAGATAGCACCATCCACCTTGGGGTTGGAACCCCACAACTCCAATTGAGAGTCCGGGACTGGGAACAATTTTTAAACAAAGAAGGAGGGGAAAATGAAGTACCAATTATTTCCCATTCATTCTTAATAATGTTCGCCATCTTTACGGGAACAGGGAAAGTTTGTGATACAAACCTGTCCTCATAGACCTTATCTAATTTAGGAATCAAAGGTTCCTCTGGGCTCTGGAAGCTCTAACGTAGCCAAAACTTCCTTCAGCAGAAAACCTAAAATGTTCAATCCTAAATCTAAAGTCTGGTTCCTCCGCAGCAGGAGGCTTAGAGGCAGCAGATTCTGACCCAGAAAGAGCACCCTCTGAAGTATCAGAGGTGCCTTCATCATCGGATAATCTTGTATCAGAAAAATCCAATAAGCTAGTAGATGACCCCTGGGAATGATAGCAATATTTGACCTTTTGCTTGTGCTTAGCAGGGCGAGGTAAAGCACTAAAGGCCACAGACACTGCTGTTTGTAACTGCTCAGGAAAGTTTGGCGGTAAAAGGGCCCCTCCAGATGGAGAATTAGGAGTGCTACGGGAAGCTGCATGTGTATTAGGAGATGACCTCACGAGACAGAAACTCCTCAGAGGTGAACGGCTCAGTGGTATCAAACATTTTAAGCTTCTTTGACATGATTACTTTATCAAGGCATGTGGAACATAATTGAGCAGGTGGGGATACCGCGGCCTTCTCACAATATAGACAGGTATTAGACTTAGGTAAAGAGGGAGTACCCTCTAACGCATCAGAATCTTCCATAGCTTGCGTATACAAAGCAGACTATTGATTAATAAGAAAAAACGGCACCGTTATACCCCCAATGGCTGGGGTACTCACCACCTCCTATGACCCAGGCCAAACAGAGAAACCACTTCTTCTCCGGGCAGGAAAGAGGAAATAAGTGTGACCACACCCGGTCACATGGTGCGCAATGTAGGACCGCCCCTGCTATAATAGTAAAAAAAAAGCGCCAAGCCCTTCAGGCTACGCAGCTCCAAAAACGAAAGTAAAGAAACAAAACCTTTATGTTCCAACATTTGCCTGAGCCTAATCTCAGACATGTCGCAGCATAAATCAAATAAACGTATGCGATTAGTCCCCCATGTTCAATAATCCCCCTCCGGAGATATTAACACTTGATTCCATACAGATAAAAGGAGCCACACTGTGACCCTGTCTTCTTGCGTTATCATATGTGTAAAAAAATGAAACAATCTTACCGGAATCTATGCCATGGAACAGAAACACAGTCTCTCAAGTTTGACAGTCTTGTAGCATCGCTCCTGACATGGATTTGAGTGATGGAAGCAGGCAGTGAAACTCGTCAACACTGATTGCTTAGGAGCTGTTAATACGAGTCTGGATGCGTTCGCAGAAAGACTCTCCCTGCATCTCCAGACTCCAACATTTGTCAATGCTCTTACTGAGAGGCTGAAAAGACTACTTAAAACTCCAGTCCCTTTTCGAAGGGTAAATACCCTTCATAAAGAACTACTCAGAATCTTCTGACACTTCTCTGCCAACCTCCTGTGACGAAAGGCAAAGAATGACTGGGATATGAGGGAAGTGGGGGGGGGGGGGAGTATTTAAGCCTTTGGCTGGGGTGTCTTTGCCTCCTCCTGATGGCCAGGTTCAGTAATTCCAAACAGTAAGGAATGTTGCCGTGGACTCTCCTCATATTAAGAAGGAAAGAAACCGTTCTGCCTGTAACTGTTTCATAAATCAAAATGAAACTGTATGAAAAATGCCCCAGCTTAGTTTATAAACCTCTCTTCCTTTTACAAAGCATTCTTCATTTTATATGACCAGAAATAAATGTACCCAGGACACATTGGAAAGTACTTGGGATTCCAATTGTAAACATTGCAGTATACTCACAGGAGATGTGCTGAGTCTGGCACTAATCCTAGACACTGCAAAAAAAAAAGTAGGAACAAATGGTGCAGACATTTAGCTGAGATTTGCAAACCTTGTGGCTTTCATATACAGATGCTCAGAAATCTATCTTAAAGTGATGGTAAACTTCCCTCTTTGAATAAATATATCAGGAATATTAGTTATATTTAAGATGGAATTTAAATTATTAGTTGTAATGAAAATGCGCTATAACTTACTTTTTAATGTAGAGCTGAAATTCAAATAGCTCCAGTCTCCCACAATCTTAGCAATGGTCAGAGGGGGAGGGGTAATGGGGAGTTGACAGATACGAGGCTAAAGTGTTATGGGCATCTGGCACTGATACGTTTCTTCCATCTTACTCAGTATGTGTCAAACATGAGTTAGGCTCAGATAACAGGTACCAGGCGTGGCAAGAAGTGTAGGAGAGAGAGGGATAAGTAAGGGGCAGGGGGGAGGGGTTCATAAGTAGGTGGAGTTAGAAGGAGAGGGGGTTCAGAGAAGCAAGAATTGGGTGGCACAGTAGGGAAGTAGAGTTGTAGGAAAAATCCCTAACCAGTGCCTATCCTCTCTAGAGTATCCCAATGATGGAACCAGGGTTCCCAGACATTACAATTTTCTTGTTTAAGTTTTGGTAAAAGCTTTTCTCCATCTTGGTAAAGTAGTAAACAGTATCAATTATGGTAGAACTATCGGGAGGTGTAGGCTGTTTCCAATTCCTTGCTATACACACCTTCGTAGCAGCCAGTATAAAAAACATCAAACTGGCAAGTAATTTTGACAGTTTGGGGGGTAGAATATGTAGTAGAGCAATTTCAGGTTTCAATGGGAGAGTACCACCCAGCTTCTTACAAAGATGGAACACCTGTCTCCAACATGTGTCTAAAGCAGGACAGCTTCACCATGTGTGCAAATTGGTTCCTCTCTCTCCATATTGTCACCAGCATAGAGCAGAATGGGATGGATAGATTTGGAAAAGTCTGAGAGGGGTATAATGCCATCTTAGCAGAATTTTCATGTATGACCCCAATGAATTAGCACAGTGTAGGGTTTTCTTTGTGAACCTGATGGCACAGTGAACTTCTTTGTCTGAAATAGATGTTGCCATGTCAGACTCCCAGGCTATAATTTGCAATATCTTACCCGTTTTCATGGATGACATAATCATATCATAGTGCCAGGATAAGGCTCTGGGCATCCTATTCTGATACCCCAAAGCACTCTCCCAATTGGTTAAGGGTCGCCAACCAAATTTAGGAAACCCCCAGGATAGGAGCAGGCTGTATAGCCTGATGTATTCAAATGGGAACCAAGTGGGTGTCCAAGAAGTAGGAACATAGAATTTGCCTGGGGGAGGCAATGGGACTGAATTATCAAGTGGCTGTGGCGAATCATGTCCACCGGACATTGCTAAATGCCAGCAGCATGTACTGTCGGCATTTAACATTGCACAAGCATTTCTGTGAAATGCTTGTGCAATGCGGCCCCCTGCACATTGGCCACTAGCAGGGGGTGTCAATCATCCCGTTCGTATCTGGATGAGTTAAAGAGCAGTGGTCTTATGACTGCTGCTTCTTAACTTAAGTTTCCGACGAGCCGGAAACTTCGGGGATAGATTGCAGAATCCACTGCTTGGTAAATCTACTCCAATGTGTCTGATGCATATAACTGGGAGACCTATTTCAAGGGAGTCAGGGAGGCCTAAAAGGGGGCCTGAAATTGAATGAATAGGGGAAAGGTGAGGTGCAACCTCTGGGTAGTGTCTAAGGGCCTTCCAAGATTTAAACTTTTCAAGAACAATTTTGTTGTGAATCCCTAACTCACTCCATTGCTAGGTTGGTATTCAAGGTCTCTGATAAAGCACATGTACGCATTTGTGAAACGTGTCAGGCAATAGGGAGCACCTTACTGCTCATCACAGGCTCTGTTCCAATAAACCTTTGGATGTACAACATACTGGGACTCAGTGTTTCGTTTCTCCTCACTATAGGTCGCTAAGGTGTACTCCCATTGGTAAGAGAGCTCTTTCCACTCCCCTCCATCTCTGTGGTTCACTAGAATCAGTCCATCCAAAGATATAAGGTTAGGCGGGAGGCTTTATAGTAAACAAATATGTTGGGCATGGAGATCCCTTCACGTCCAAACCTCCTCTAAAGTATTTTCCCATAGATTCCCGGTTCTCCACCTTGCCCCATGAATTTAAGAAATAGAAATTGGAATTTGTTCAGGAAGACTTTAGTGAGGTTGAGGGGTAGGCATCTAAAATGATACAGGATTTTGGGCAGGATGGTCAGCTTCAACAGCGCTATGCGACCTAGCCATGAGACCTCACAAAAATTCCAGGAATTTAGGAGAGTGCTGACTTCATGCAGCAGGGAGATATAGTTCTTATCTCTTACTATTTTTAGATCTAGTCCCAACTGTATCTCCAGATGTCTTACTGTATCGGTGGACCAATGAAAGTCATAAGATGAATGCAGTACTTCAAGTTTGAACCTAGGAATATGAATAGGAAGGGCCTCAGTTTTAGAGAGGTTGATTTTGTAGTAACAATCACAGAGATTAAGAGTTTTGTGTTAGCCTTAAAAAGCACCGTTGAGAGGTCCCAACGCTGCTTTTTATCTAATGCTGGTATTACGAGTTTGACAGGTAGAGGCTCACTGCTCACTTTTCTTCTGCGACTCGAGGCTACCTCAGATCCCTTTACGTCAATTGCGTATCCTATCTTTTTAATGGGATTTGCCTAACGCTGGTATTACAAGTCTTGGAAGAAGTGAGCTGTAGACCCTCTCCTGTCAAGACTTTGACCGCATTTAAAAGTCAGTAGTTAAGAGTTTTATAATCTAACGCCGGAACATAAAACTCTTAATTAAAGTGCTACAAAGTACACTAACACCCATAAACTACCTATTAACCCCTAAACCGAGGCCCCCCCACATCGCAAACACTATAATAAAAAAAATTAACCCCTAATCTGCTGCCCCTAACATCGCTGACACTTACATTATATTTATTAACCCCTAATCTGCCGCCCCCAACGTCGCTGCCACCTACCTACAATTATTAACCCCTAATCTGCCGACCGGACATCGCCGCCACTTTAATAAATGTATTAACCCCTAAACCGCCACAGTCCCACCTCGCAAACACTAGTTACATTTTTTTAACCCCTAATCTGCTGTCCCTAACATTGCCGACACCTACTTACATTTATTAACAATAGAACAAAAGAGGCAGCACAATGTTCGTATTGCAAATAAAATAGGATGTTTTAATCCAGTAGTCAGTTCATATGGGTACAACGTTACACACAGGTGAGGAGGTAAAAGCCAATCGGAATTCAAGGGACGCCATTTTGGATGACGTCCCTTAAAGGAACCTTCATTCTTCGTTAGGACGTCGTTTGAAGAGGATGGCTCCGCGTCGGCTGGATAGAAGATGGCTCCGCTCCGGAAGGATGAAGATAGAAGATGCAGCCTGGATGAAGCCTTCTGCCGTGTGGAGGACCACTTGTGCCCGGCTGGGTAAAGACGGCTCAAGGTAGGGAGATCTTCAGGGGGTTAGAGTTAGGTTTTTTTAAGGGGGATTGGGTGGGTTTTAGAGTAGGGGTGTGTGGGTGGTGGGTTTTAATGTTGGGCGGTATTGTATTTTTCTTTTTCAGGTAAAAGTGCTGATTACTTTGGGGCAATGTCCTGCAAAAGGCCCTTTTAAGGGCTATTTGTAATTTAGTATAGGGTAGGGAAATTTTATTATTTTGGGGGGCTTTTTTATTTTATTAGTGGGATTAGATTAGGTGTAATTAGTTTAAAATTATTGTAATTCTTTTTTTTCTGTAATTTAGTGGGGGGGGGTGTTTTTGTAATTTAGTTTATTGAATTTAATTGTAAATAATTGTAGGTAGTTTAGGTAATTTATTTAATGATAGTGTAGCGTTAGGTGTAATTGTAACTTAGGCTAGGATTTATTTTACAGGTAATTTTGTAATTGTTTTAACTAGGTAGCTATTAAATAGTTAATAACTATTTAATCATTATTCTACCTAGTTAAAATAAATACAAAGTTACCTGTAAAATAAATATAAATCCTAACCTAGCTACAATGTAACTATTATTTATATTGTAGCTATCTTAGGGTTTATTTTATCGGTAAGTATTTAGTTTTAAATATAATTAATTCATTTAATTATGTTACATTAATTTTGTTTAATTTAAATTATATTTAAGTTAGGGGGGTTAGACTTAGGGTTAGACTTAGGTTTAGGGGTTAATAAATTTATTATAGTAGCGGCGATGTTGGGGTGGCAGATTAGGGGTTAATAAATGTAAGTAGGTGTCAGCGATGTTAGGGACGGCAGATTAGGGGTTAATAAAATTTAACTAGTGTTTGCAAGGCGGGAGTGCGGCGGTTTAGGGGTTAATACATTTATTAAAGTGGCGGCGATGTCCGGTCGGCAGGTTAGGGGTTAATAATTGTAGGTAGGTGTCGGCGATGTTAGAGACGGCCGATTAGGGGTTAATAAAATGTAACTAGTGTTTGCGAGGTGGGAGTGCGGCGGTTTAGGGGTTAATACATTTATTAAAGTGGCAGCGATGTCCGGTCAGCAGATTAGGGGTTAATAATTGTAGGTAGGTGTCGCCGATGTTAGGGATGGCAGATTAGAGGTTAATAAAATTTAACTAGTGTTTGCGAGGCGGGAGTGCGGCAGTTTAGGGGTTAATACATTTATTAAAGTGTTGGCGATGTACAGTCAGCAGATTAGGGGTTAATAATTGTAGGTAGGTGGCGGCAACATTGGTGCCAGCAGATTAGGGGTTTATAACTATAATATAGGTGGCGGCGATGTTGGGGGTAATATATTAGGGTTTCGTAGGGATAATGTAGGTGGCGGCGGTGTCCGGAGCGGCAGATTAGGGGTTAATAATATAATGTAGGTGTCGTCGATGATGGCAGATTAGGGGTTAATAAGTGTAAGATTAGGAGTGTTTAGACTTGGGGTTCATGTTAGGGTGTTAGGTGCAGACATATTTTTTATTTTCCCATAGGAATCAATGGGGCTGCGTTAGAAGCTGGACGCTGCTTTTTTGCAGGTGTTAGGTTTTTTTCCAGCCAGCTCAGCCCCATTGTTTCCTATGGGGAAATCGTGCACGAGAACGTTTAACCAGCTTACCGCTACCGTAAGCAACGCTGGTATTGAGGTGAGATGTGGAACTAAATTCTGCTCTACGATCACCTTTTTGCGGCTAACGCCAGGTTTAAAAAAACCTGTAATACCAGCGTTGTCTTAAGGTAGCGTTAGAAAAAAAAAGTCTTGTTAGCCCGCACCCCTGTTAATGTCAAACTCATAATCTCGTCGTAAATTTGCTAAAATGTTCAATGATAACAGCTGGCAGTGAACCTATCGTATTGGTCAATAATAGGGTAATGTTTTTCCGCAAAGAGGGTGATGTTTTCTCCCTCCTAGTTGACCGACACACCTTGTACCTACGGGGACAACTGAATAGCCTGGGTTAGTGGTTCTATAGCTAAAGTAAAGATCAGTGGGGAAAGAGGGCATCCCTGCCGAGTACCATTAGAGATGGGGAATTCTGAAGAGGAGAATCCCAGTCCCTTTACTTTAGCAGAGGGGTCTGAGTACAGTGCCTGAATAGCTATGGTGATTTCTGGAGGGAACCCAAAAAACCTAAGGACCTCCCAAAGATAATCCCATCTGACCCTGTCAAACACTTTTCCCGCGTCCAAAGACAAGGCCAGCATGGGTAGCCCAAGTCTTTGGGGTTCAGAAAAGATATTGAGGACTCTCCTTGTGTTATCTGGACCCTCTCTACCAAATGTAAACCCAATCTGGTCTGGATAGATCAGTGTTGGCAAAAGCAAGCAGAGACGTTTGGCCCATAGTTTTGCATATAATTTAACATCAAGATTTATTAGAGATATAGGGCATTAGCTGCTACACTGAGTGGGATCTTTCCCCTAAAGCAAGGTATATTTGATAACAAAAGCAAATTGGAATTTTTTTAATTCTGTTCAAATGACTTCCTCAATTTAAATAACGAAAGTTTAAGTTTTAAGTCCCTTTATGATTTTGATCTAACAAGAACTTACAATGTTAAAGTTTCTAAACAAATATTTACCAAACCTGTGACATTGTTACATTTGCATGTTATTTTTCTGACTAATGTAAAATATCAAATGAAGGAGACGACGTGTGATATTTAACATGATCAGAGAAGGGTAGTTGTTTTCCTGAATTCAGTCAGGTTATTTTGTGCCCATCTTGAGCACTGATCACTATAGCTATAAATTGTTACAAATACTGTTACACTGCTGTGCTTAAAGGACTAAATTAAACTTGCAGGATTCAAATAGAGCAGGTCAATTTAAAGGGACACTGAACCCAAATTTTTTCTTTCGTGATTCAGATAGAGCATGCAATTTTAAGCAACTTTCTCATTTACTCCTATTATCAAATTTTCTTCCTTCTCTTGGTATCTTTATTTGAAATGCAAGAATGTAAGTTTAGATGCCGGCCCATTTTTGGTGAATAACCTTGTATTATTCTTGCTGATTGGTGGATAAATTAATCCACCAATAAAAAAAGTGCTGTCCAGAGTACTGAAACAAAAAAGAAGCTTAGATGCCTTCTTTTTCAAATAAAGATAGCAAGTGAACAAAGAAAAATTGATAATAGGAGTAAATTAGAAAGTTGGTTAAAATTGCATGCTCTATCTGAATCACGAAAGAAAAAATTTGGGTTCAGTGTCCCTTTAAGATACTTTTAAATTCACTTCTATTTTCAAATGTGCTTTGTTCTCTTGGCACCCCTTGCTAAAAAAGAATATGCACATAGCCTGCACTAGGGGACCTGGCTGCTGATTGGTGCCTGCACACATTTGTTGTTTGATTGGTTAACTATATGTGTTCATCCAGCTAGCAGTAGTGCAATGTTGTTTCTTCAGCAAAGGGTGCAATGTAGTGGAAAAACCAATGGCACCACGTTTAATATTTTGTTTGTACGTCTTCCATAAAATGATTATTGTTTAAAGTACAAAATCATATTTTGGATGGGGTGCAGTGTATTGTTACAAACTTAAAGAAGGCAGATTACAGTAGAGCAGTGTTTCTCAACCGCGGTCCTCAAGTACCAACAACAGGCCAGGTTTTCATTATAGCTGAATCAGTGCACAGGTGAAATAATCAGCTGATGAGTAACCATGGTTACTAACAAGCTCTCACCCATCAGATGATTATTTCACCTGTGCTCTAGTTCAGCTATAATGAAAACCTGGCCTGTTGTTGGTACTTGAAGACCGCGGTTGAGAAACAATGTAGTAGAGAACTGAAAAAGAAAGAATACACCTATTGCACTCACAGACATAAATATTATGTGTTACTAATAATAGCTCCAGTGTGATAAAACGTAACTTTTATTAGAATGAATAATATGTTAAAAACACATGAATGGGTATATTATAGATATCAGAGAGGGAAATTAATTGGATTCTGGGATTAGCGTGATAAGGTAGTTGTGTGATTGCGGCACAGTGATTTCTATACAGTGATTTCTGTGCATATAAGGTACTCAAGTAATTTGTGTTGGTCTAAGTCAGTCCATTGCTGTTCCTGAGCCTACTTAGGTATGATTTTCATCAAAGGATACCAAGAGAATGAAGCTTATTAGGTAAGATATTTAAATTGTAATGCGCTGTCTGAATCATGAAAGTTACATTTTCACTTTACTGTCTAAGACATGTGCCTGCTTCTGATCTTATCTAGATATGCTTTAATGGAAAGAAGATACATTTGAATAAAAATATATTTTTAAAGTATTTGAATCATGAAAGCTTTATTTGTATTACTTATTTTACTTCTAAAAATATGTTATAGTTTAAAAGCGCACCTTCAGCAAGCTTTATATCTTTTTATTAAACAAGGTCACAGTGTGTTCAATTCATAGCCGCTCCATAGCCTGGGGAGAAGCTTTGTTATTACGGCTAGCCGATGTTCAAAATACGCTGGGGCTCACTTCACCTATATTTTATAGCCAATCATCAGTGAGCGGTACCTATTAACATAAATATAGTTGTGTTAAATGGCCCAATACATGATAGCTCAGAAAACAAACTTGACTCGCTAGCAAAATTGAAAACAATAATTACAACCCTAACAATTTGGAATTTTAAATTGCACAAGGGGTTTTGTACATGTGTGTAATTGTTAAATATTCCCAGGTTTGTTTGGTAAATCTAACCATAGGACTTCACAACATTGTGAGCGCATTAACATAGAAACATAGAATTTTACGGTAGATAAGAACCAAAAAGGCCCATCAAGTCTACCCATATTACATGTTACTGTTTCCTTAGGATAGCCTTATGTATGTCCCATCAAGTCTACCCATATTACATGTTACTGTTTCCTTAGGATAGCCTTATGTATGTCCCATCAAGTCTACCCATATTACATGTTACTGTTTCCTTAGGATAGCCTTATGTATGTCCCATCAAGTCTACCCATATTACATGTGACAGTTTACTTAGGATAGCCTTATGCATGTCCCATCAAGTCTACCCATATTACATGTGACAGTTTACTTAGGATAGCCTTATGCATGTCCCATCAAGTCTACCCATATTACATGTTACTTTTTCCTTAGGATAGCCTTATGCATGTCCCATCAAGTCTACCCATATTACATGTGACAGTTTACTTAGGATAGCCTTATGCATGTCCCATCAAGTCTACACATATTACATGTTACTTATTACTTAGAATAGCCTTATGCATGTCACATCAAGTCTACACATATTACGTTACTTATTACTTAGGATAGCCTTATGCATGTCCCATCAAGTCTTCCCATATTACATGTTACTTTTTTTAGGATAGCCTTATGCATGTCCCATCAAGTCTTCCCATATTACATGTTACTTTTTCCTTAGGATAGCCTTATGCATGTCCCAGGCATTTTTGAATTCCTTTACAGTCTTTCACCTAGATTACGAGTTTTGCGTTAGAAGCTGTGCGGTGCTAACGAGCAGTTTATGCTCACCGCTCACTTACGCTGGTATTACGGGTTTTTACAAACCCGGCGTTAACCTCAAAAAAGTGATCGTAGAGCAAAATTTTGCTCCACATCTCACCTCAATACCAGCGCTGCTTATGTTAGTGGTGAGCTGGTTAAATGTGCTCGTGCACGATTTCCCCATAGGAATCAATGGGGGATAGCCAAATGAAAAAAAACCTAACACCTGCAAAAAAGCAGCGTTTAGCTCCTAACGCAGCCCCATTGATTCCTAGGGGGAAAATACATTTATGTCTACATCTAACACCCTAACATGAACCCCGAGTCTAAACACCCCTAATCTTACACTTATTAACCCCTAATCTGCTGCCCCCGACATCGCCGACACATACATTATATTATTAACCCCTAATCTGCCGCTCCGGACACCGCCGCCACCTACATTATACTTATGAACCCCTAATCTACTACCCCCAACATTGCCAACACCTACATTATATTTATTAACCCCTAATCTGCTGCCCCAATGTCGCCGCAACCTAACTACATTTATTAACCCCTAATCTGCTGCCCCCAACGTCGCCGCCACTATAATAAAGTTATTAACCCCTAAACCTAAGTCTAACCCTAACCCCCCTAACTTAAATATAATTTAAATAAATCTAAATAAAATTACTACAATTAACTAAATAATTCCTATTTAAAACTAAATACTTACCTATAAAATAAACCCTAAGCTAGCTACAATATAACTAATAGTTACATTGTAGCTAGCTTAGGGTTTATTTTTATTTTACAGGCAACTTTGTATTTATTTTAACTAGGTACAATAGTTATTAAATAGTTATTAACTATTTAATAACTACCTAGTTAAAATAAAGACAAATTTACCTGTAAAATAAAACCTAACCTAAGTTACAATTACACCTAACACTACACTACAATTAAATTAATTACTTAAATTAAATACAATTAATTACAATTAAATACAATTATCTAAAGTACAAAAACAAACAAACACTAAATTACAGAAAATAATAAAGAAATTAGAAGATTTTTAAACTAATTACACCTAATCTAATCCCCCTAACAAAATAAAAAAAGCCCCCCAAAAATAAAAAAAAGTCCTACCCTACACTAAATTACAAATAGCCCTTAAAAGGACCTTTTGCGGGGCATCGCCCCAAAGCAATCAGCTCTTTTACTTGAAAAAAAATTACAATTCCCCCCCAACATTAAAACCCACCACCCACACAACCAACCCTACTCTAAAACCCACCCAATCCCCCCTTAAAAAAACCTAACACTAACCCCCTGAAGATCACCTTACCGGGAGACGTCTTCACCCAACCGGGCCGAAGTCCTCAACGAAGCCGGGAGAAGTCTTCATCCAAGCCGGGCGAAGTGGTCCTCCAGACGGGCAGAAGTCTTCATCCAGACGGCATCTTCTATCTTCATCCATCCGGCATGAAGCGGGTCCATCTTCTAGATTGAACTGGCATTCTATTGGCTGATTGAACAGCCAATAGAATGCCAGCTCAATCCTTTTGGCTAATTGGATCAGCCAATAGGATTGAACTTCAATCCTATTGGCTGATTGCATCAGCCAATAGGATTTTTTCTACCTTAATTCCGATTGGCTGATAGAATTCTATCAGCCAATCGGAATTAAAGGGACGCCATCTTGGATGACGTCATTTAAAGGAACCTTCATTCTGTGTTTAGCCGTCGGAAGAAGAGGATGCTCCGTGTCGGATGTCTTGAAGATGGACCCGCTCCGCGCCGGATGGATGAAGATAGAAGATGCCGTCTGGATGAAGACTTCTGCCCGTCTGGAGGACCACTTCGCCCGGCTTGGATGAAGACTTCTCCCGGCTTTGTTGAGGACTTCGGCCCGGTTGGGTGAAGACGTCTCCCGGTAAGGTAATCTTCAGGGGGTTAGTGTTAGGTTTTTTTTAAGGGGGGATTGGGTGGGTTTTAGAGTAGGGTTGGTTGTGTGGGTGGTGGGTTTTAATGTTGGGGGGGGATTGTAATTTTTTTTCAGGTAAAGGAGCTGATTACTTTGGGGCAATGCCCCACAAAAGGCCCTTTTAAGGGCTATTTGTAATTTAGTGTAGGGTAGGGCTTTTTTTATTTTGGGGGGCTTTTTTATTTTGTTAGGGGGATTAGATTAGGTGTAATTAGTTTAAAAATCATGTAATTTCTTTATTATTTTCTGTAATTTAGTGTTTGGTTTTTTTTTGTACTTTAGATAATTTTATTTAATTGTAATTAATTGTATTTAATTTAGGTAATTAATTTAATTGTAGTGTACTGGTGTAATTGTAACTTAGGTTAGGTTTTATTTTACAGGTAAATTTGTCTTTATTTTAACTAGGTAGTTATTAAATAGTTAATAACTATTTAATAACTATTGTACCTAGTTAAAATAAATACAAAGTTGCCTGTAAAATAAAAATAAACCCTAAGCTAGCTACAACGTAACTATTAGTTATATTGTAGCTAGCTTAGGGTTTATTTTATAGGTATTTAGTTTTAAATAGGAATTATTTAGTTAATTGTAGTAATTTTATTTAGATTTATTTAAATTATATTTAAGTTAGGTGGGGTTAGGGTTAGGGTTAGACTTAAGTTTAGGGGTTAATAACTTTATTATAGTGGCGGCGACGTTGGGGGTGGCAGATTAGGGGTTAATAAATGTAGGTAGGTGGCGGCGATGTTAGGGCCGGCAGATTAGGAGTTAATAATATTTAAATAGTGTTTGCGATGCGGGAGTGTGGCGGTTTAGGGGTTAATATATTTATTATAGTGGCAGTGATGTCCGGTTTGGCAGATTAGGGGTTAAAAATGTTATTTTAGTGTTTTTGATGTGGGAGGGCCTCGGTTTAGGGGTTAATAGGTAGTTTATGGGTGTTACCGTACTTTTTAGCACTTTAGTTAAGAGTTTTATGCTACGGCGTTGTAGTGTAAAACTCTTAACTACTGACTTTTAAATGCGGTACCAGCTTGACAGGAGAGGGTCTACCGCTTTCTTTTGGTCAGACTCGTAATACCGGCGCTATGCAAGTCCCATTGAAAATATAGGATACGCAATTGACGTAAGTGGATTTGCGGTATTTCCGAGTCTGGACAAAAAAAGTGAGCGATACACCTGTACCTGCAAGACTCGTAATACCAGCGGGCGTTAAAAAGCAGCGTTGGGACCGGCCAACGCTGCTTTTTAAGCCTAACGCAAGACTCGTAATCTAGCCATTTGTGTTTACCACTTCAAATGGAATTTTATTCCATGAATCCACCACCCATTCTGTAAAAAATGCTTCCTCATATTTCTCCTGAATCTGCTACCCTCTAACTTTAGATTGTGACCCCTTGTTTTGACTTTTTTTTTGTGACAAATGCTTTCAGCTTCTATTTTATTAAGTCCCTTCATATATTTGAAGGTTTCTATCATGTCACCTCTTTCCCTTCTAAATGGAGGGTGCAGAAGAGAAAAACACCTATGGCTTGCATGCTAACCAGACAGGAGTAATTTACATTTCACATTCCAATGTTCTTCATTTACAGAACAATCAGCTATATTACGAGTTTTGAGCGCTATAGGGAAATTAACGACCACCACAAAAGCAGCGTTAATTCACCTCCCTATAGCGTTGCTATTACAAGTTTACAAAAAGCAGGCTTGTGCGGGCGATATGGTGGCGTTGAGCTCCGTACCGCACCGAAATACAAGCGCTGCTTTGATGTGCTCGTGTACAATTTACCCATAGACATCAATGGGGAGAGCCGGCAAAAAAGAAGACTAACACCTGCGATTGCGGAAACAAAAGCTCCATAACGCAGCCCCATTGATGTATATGGGGAAAGAAAACGTTATGTTTAAACCTAACACCCTAACATAAAAACCACGTCTAAACACCCCTAATCTGACGCCCCTGACATCACCGCCACCTACATAATGTTATTAAACCCTAATCTGCCGCCCCTAACATCGCCGCCACCTACATTACAGTTATTAACCCCTAATCTGCCGCCCCTAACATCGCCGCCACCTACCTACACTTATTAACCCCTAATCTGCAGCCCCCAATGTCACCGCCACTATACTAAATTTATTAACCCCTAAACCTCTGGCCTCCCACATCACTAACACTACATAAATATATTAACCCCTAAACCTAACCCTAACGTAACCCTAAGCCTAAGTGTAACCCTAACTACCCCTAACTTAAATATAATTAAAATAAAGCTAAATAAATCTTACAATTATTACCTAAATAATACCTATTTAAAAATAAATACTTACCTATAAAAAAACCAAAGCAAGCTACAATATTACTAATAGTTATATTGTAGCTATCTTAGGTTTTATTTGTATTTCACAGGTAAGTTTGTATTTATTTTAACTAGGTAGACTAGTTAGTAAATAGTTATTAACTATTTACTAACTACCTAGTTAAAATAAATACAAAGTTACCTGTAAAATAAAACCTAACATGCCTTACACTAAAACCTACCATTACAATCAAATCAAACAAATTAAATTAACCAAATACAATTATCTAAATTACAAAAAAACACACTAAATTACACAAAATAAAAAACGAAATTATCAAAAATAAACAAACAAATTACTCCTAATCTAATAGCCTTATCAAAATAAAAAATCCCCCCCCCCAAAATAATAAAACCCCTAGCCTACACTAAACTGCCAATAGCCCTTAAAAGGGCCTTTTGCGGGGCTTTGCCCCAAAGAAATCAGCTTTTTTACCTGGCAATAAAAATTACAAACTCCCCCCAACAGTAAAACTCACCACCCACCCAACCAAACGCCCCAAATAAAACTCCTTCTAAATAAACCTAAGATAACTATTGCCCTGAAAAGGGCATTTGGATGGGCATTGCCCTTAAAAGGGCACTTAGCTCTTTTATGGTGCCCAAACCCTAAGCTAAAAATAAAACCCACCCAATAAACCCTTAAAAAAACCTAGCACTAACCCCAAACGATCCACTTACATTTTTCGAAGACCGGACATCCATCCTCATCCAAGCGGGCAGAAATCTTCATCCAAGCGGGCAGAAGTCTTCATCCAGACGGCATCTTCTATCTTCATCCATCCGGCGCTGAGCGGGTCCATCTTCAAGACATCCGGCGCGGAGCATCCTCTTCTTCCGATCGTTTCTGGAAAATGAAGTTCCCTTTAAGTGACGTCATCCAAGATGGCGTCCCTTACATTCCGATTGGCTGATAGAATTCTATCAGCCAATAAGAATTAAAGGGGAAAAAATCCTATCAGCCAATAGGATTGAGCTCACATTCTATTGGCTGATTGGAATAGCCAATAGACGACATTTATTGTGTATTTGTTACACTGTCCGTGTGGGTTATTCTATGTCGGTAAAACTATAGACGATCTCCGCACCTGTATTGCCAACCATTATGCTGCTATTAGAGCTGCCATAGATAAAAAGGGTTATGAACAACCCGTAGCTCGGCATTTTGCACTTTCTGGCCACACTGTAGCTGACTTAAGATATGTGATCATAGATCACATTCCTCCCCTGGTAAGCGGGGGAGATATGGGTAAAATGTTGTTACAGTGTGAGTCCAGGTGGATCTACAACCTAGGTACCTTGGTGCCTGGGGGGTTGAATACCCATCTGGACTGGCACTGTTTTCTCTAACTTAGCCTAGTCACTATGCCTAGCCATAAGCTGATTGTAGACTGACACATATATGGCTTATTGTGAGTTCTGATATGATGATATGACTGCACTCGACTTAGTGACTATTAGGTAATATATTGGTTCCTGGATAAAATGTTGAATATACATTAGGGTTTGCCAATATAAAGGTTCATTTGGTTAGTAGAAAATTAATATTGGATAATGGTTAACTTTACAGGTACTAGTAAGCACACTTTTATTGTGTGATATTACTACTTTGTACAACAATATAGTCCGTAAAATAGTTAACTAATGCACACTATATATTTCATTAGCTAGGTAGTGATCTGACAATAGGGATCCTTGTATAGTCTGACAGTCACACTGTATATTGTATTAATTGTAACATGTTTATCCGTTGAATCTGTTTTTAGCTACGCCGCGTCTAGTAGCCATGGCAACGGACTGAGCCTGCGCAGTGGTGCGGTCAGAACGCCTGGCGACTTCCAGTTTTGCGGCGTGGATTGTTTGGTGCAGGGTCTTTAAGGAGCAAGGTATGTTCACTATTTTTATGGTCTGAGGACAGGGTTAAAATCCCTGAAACGCCACCTTATGATACAATAAAGTATTATTGTTATATTTGTCAAGACCCGGTGAGTGCTTTACTTTGATGGATTTTGTATGATTATTTGAAGCGCCCTGGGCAGTTGCTGGATAAAAGTGAGTGCAGAGCCCTGAAGTGGAATTTATATATATATATATATATATATATATATATATATATATACTACAAAAATAGAGACCGCACTCGTAGGTTTTAATTAATCCACCTTAGTGATTTTTAATAGTAACGTTTCGGGGTTTCCCCCTTTGTCAAACATTAAGAACATAGTGTACATACCTTGTTAAATACCCCATCCCATTCGTGCACATCCAGATCTGCCCAGTGAGACTTCCGGTAGCGTCTCCTCAAAGCAACTGCGCATGCGCCGAGTAGCGCTATGGAAGCCTGTATGGGCCAACTGAAATAGTCAAAGTACCAAAAGAACCGTAAGATACGGCCGCTAACAGAACATTTCATTACAATACTGAACAACACAGTGCAATCAACAAGGGCATCTACCATATGCGCATAAAAAGACTTATTTTAAGCAGTTGATATGCAACTTTTTGTCATATTTACATAATGTGTTATACTCTTTTTAAGCGAAATCCTTGATTTGTAAATAATAATCTTAAGGCAATATCGTCATTGGTACTTGGAGTAGCGACTGTGTCTACATCTAGCTATTCTGCTCTTCTAACACTATGTAGTTCTAAAGAATTATATTACCTACATTTAGATACATCTATGTCTAGAGCTGTACTGCTCATATCATACTCAGCGGTTCTGAAATATATACTAAACTACAGCAAATACCATCATTTTTATAAAATAGCAACTATATCTGCATCAAGCTATGCTGGTCATACCGTACTATGCAGTTCTAAAGAATTAAACTACAAATGTAGAAATACATCTATGTAGTCATATATAGCTTAGAGCAACATTGTATACAATTTTCTGAAAGACATTTTTATAAGAAGCATTGTAGATCAAAGTGTGTATTCAATCCCTTTGGCATCAGAGTGTCCTGGGTATGAATCCACATGGACTCCTTTTGTAACAGAATTTTTCCTCGATCACCTCCCCTTATTAGAGGGGGTACATGGTCAATGATGACATATTTTAAATCCTTTACAGTGTGCTTATGCTTGGCAAAGTGTCTTGCGACCGGCTGTTCTGAATCACCTTTGTCAATCGCGGCACGGATGGCTGCCCTGTGATTCGCCATTCTCATGCGTAAGTCATCGGTCATTTTGTCAACATAGAATCTGCCACAAATACAGTGCAGCAGATAAACTATGAAGGTGGTAAGATTTTTTATCAGGACTATATTCAGTAACATATGTCAACCTATTCAAATTCTGACCATTCTTTTGTTTTGGCCACTCTCTGTCAGGGCCTGTTGTTGTGTCATACTACAAGCATTCTGGTATGCTTCATCAATCATTTGTTTGTCATAATGTCTATATATATATATATATACCCGGTGAGTGCTTTACTTTGATGGATTTTATTTATATATATATATATTCAATAATAAAAATTACATTTTCTTTTTCTATGTGAAAAACATATGAATGGAAAATATTGGTAACGCGTTTTGTGTTTTGCAATTTAAGTCTAACGCAGTTTTGGGTTAGCAAACATTTAGAATTACTACTGTCAAAGTGTTTTTTTAAAATATTAAATATAAATTAAACATATTAATATTAATTATTAACAATTATTTAGAATGTTCTACAGTATGTATAGGATTTTTTTTAATAATTATTAAAAATATATATATTTAATATATTATATTTTATATGTAATATTTAACTATCTTAGAAGTCACAAAACTGCAAGTTCCAATAGCTCTAGTCAAAGTGATCCAAAATATCTGAGCTTCCCCTAGTCTCACATCTCTCTAAATAAATTCTAGATAAAATGATGCATTAAAACAAAAAGATTAGTCTGAGTCTGAGAATAACATGCAGATGTATTTTTGAAAGTTTCATTAGCTGTTTAAATATTGACAAACTAAGTTTACAGTTTTAGTGTCTATAAAACAATGGGAGCTGCCATGTTGTAACTTAGGTTACCTTCTCTGCTGTGACCAATTAGGGACAGTTATAAATAGGTCACTAGAGTGTGCAGCCAATGGCTGTGTGGAATATAACAGTGTTATACACTTCCATTTGTAACAGGAACTGAAAGCTCAATTTCACAATGGGATTACAGGAAAGGGGAACAAATTAATAATAAAAGTATATTGCAGAGCTTTTTTATATTTACAGTTTATCATTTTATATTTCCATCTGAAAGTGTTTAATGCCCCTTAAAGGCTTGATTGACCAAGCCTATATGACTAAAATCCAATACTTAGTGCCTGACTGGTTGTTTCTAAGATTAATAATTAATAATATTATGACAGGATTGGACAGTGGACAACGGGCACATGAATGGTCACACCTCCTGTCCATCATTACAAACAAAGAAGCTAATTAGCCAAACAACACAGCTCATTCCCCCCATTCCTGCACTTTTGTGGCATCAGATGATACAAAAAAATTAACTAATCAATTTGGTCAAGCAATCATTTGTTCGTCGTCCATTTGGTCCATCATGTTTTTGACTGTTTATGTATCGGATAACTCGCCAAATTCTGAAGCTGAATGTACATCTCTACTAAATAAGCAATAAGCAGTCACCCTAATCACCCTAATCATATTTAGAAATCTGAGGTTTTCTGGATTTCAAATGTTTTTCTGCTTTAACCTATTTCAAGATCTTTAGTTGGAGGCAGTTGCAATATCGGTCTAATTGCCATCCCCATGTGTAATTAAATCAAGGATCTGCGCATAGCTAACTACATTACGTTACAGGCGGCTCCTGCAGTAAAATTTCTCAGGCCTTTGATTATTTTTTCTTTTTGCTATGCTGAAATGTAAGGAATTTACATTAGCCTGCAGACTGCTCCACACACACAGAGTTATGAATCAAACTCCTGTAGAGCCTGTCTAAACACATCAAACGTTTTGGGATCTGCTGGCCTCTGCGGAAAATGCATAAATGCTGTTGTTCAAGTGACTTGTAAAATTATTTGTAATGTGTATATATATACAGACAGACACACATACACATTCAGGTTCAATTTAATTTGAAATAAAATCACAAATTTTGCTGTATATATCTGTACCTATATATAACTATATATATATATATATATATACATACAGCAAAGAATGAGGTGGCACATAGTATGAGAAAGGGGCAGGTGCCCCGAAACATTGCTCTTAATAAAGATATAGGGGCCCATTTATTAAGGTTCCGTATGGAGCTTGAGGGCCGTGTTTCTGACGAGTCTTCAGACTCGCCAGAGACACAAGTTATGACCGCTGCTCCATAACCCTGTCCGCTTGCTCTGAGCAGGCGGACAGGAATCGCCGGAAATCAACCCGATCGAGTACGATCGGCTTGATTGACAGTTCCCTGCTGGCGGCCCATTGGCCGCGAGTCAGCAGGGGGCGGCGTTGCACAAGCAGCTCTTGTGAGCTGCTGGTGCAATGTTAAATCGCTCTCCGCATTCAGTGAGGTCTTGCGGACCCGATCCTCAAGACCTTTAATAAATAGGCCCCATAGACTGCATACTGTGTGCCACCTCATTCTTTGCTGTATTATTACCCTGAGACCTATGAGGGTGGTCTCTTTGGTGCTGCCCTGGACATTTATGAGTTTGTGTTCTGAAAATACACAGCAGTGATAGTGCTGATTCCGTTGTCTATTACATATATATATATATATATATATATATATATATATATATATACTGTATATATATATATATGTACAGTATGTATTTTACAAAAAAAATCATATATCTATAGAAATATGTATTTATGAATAAATAGAACACATTCTGCTATGTAAAGAAAATTGGAATGTGAAATATTCATATTTCATGTTGGGTTAACGCATTTGGTTAAAGGGCCACTGTAAGTAAATATTTTCTATGCCTGTTACTAACTAACAACCCCAAATACGCTTTTTATCAATAGCATTTCATTAACATATCTCTACCGTATATCAGAAATCTTGTCTGCAAATTTAATTGTTTTCCAAACCCACTCAGTGGGTATCCTTTGCTCTGTACCAATCCGTTTACAATACCTAGGTTTCAAAATGGCGCTTTAAACACAGTTATTGGTTTAAGTATTTTGAACATGCAGTGCTGAAAATAGTGGGCAGGATAACGTGACATCATCGGTGAATAAAAGATATAACTTTTAGAACGTTATGAAACTTCGTTTTGGAGAAAATATAGGTTAGTAGGTTTTAATTAATGTTTATTAACTTTAATATGTTAGTTGTTTAGCTTAAAAATTATAACAGAAAGTAATCCTTTAAATCTAATCAGGTTTGCGTGTCAGTAAGGGTGGTTTTTTTTACTTAAAATTTGTAATAGACGCGCTACCAGGGGCGTATTATTGCCTAGGCCAACAAGGCCGGTGCCTAGGACCTCAGATTTGGGAGGGGCAGCACATCTGTCCTATCCTTTCTCTAAAAGCCAGCACACAGTACAGTGAGCAATAAAGTGCAGGCTTTTAGAGAGAAAACAAGACGCGTGCACTGATTAAGGTCGCTCTTCACAGGCAGTGCGCCTTTAAACCATTACTTCATTTAGAGCCGCCAGCAGTTTTGCAGTAGAAGCATTCTTGGTGAGAAACTTGCCCGGGGATATGCTTACAAGGTGAGGCTGGAGGAGAAGACCTTGTGCCGATATGCTGCCTCCCCTTGTCATCTGTGGTGGTTCTTCAAGCGCCGTGCTTATTGCAGGTCTTAGTAACTAACAGACTAGATTCGTCTGTACACTGCTCACTGCTAGATCAGCTTGTGATGTCTAATCATAAACTCTCAGTGCTAATGTATGGTTAGTTACTAATAGCTAGCTTTCTCTGCATTCATGTGATGTCTAATCATAAACTCTCAGCGCTAATGTATGTTAGCTACTAATAGCTAGCTTTCTCTGCATTCATGTGATGTCTAATCATAAACTCTCAGCGTTAATGTGTGTTAGCTACTAATAGCTAGCTGTCTCTGCATTCATGTGATGTCTAATCATAAACTCTCAGTGCTAATGTATGTTAGTTACTAATAGCTAGCTTTCTCTGCATTCATGTGATGTCTAATCATAAACTCTCAGTGCTAATGTATGTTAGCTACTAATAGCTGGCTTTCTCTGCATTCATGTGATGTCTAATCATAAACTCTCAGTGCTAATGTATGTTAGCTACTAATAGCTGGCTTTCTCTGCATTCATGTGATGTCTAATCATAAACTCTCAGCGCTAAAGTATGTTAGCTACTAATAGCTAGCTTTCTCTGCATTCATGTGATGTCTAATCATAAACTCTCAGTGCTAATGTATGCTAGCTACTAATAGCTGGCTTTCTCTGCATTCATGTGATGTCTAATCATAAACTCTCAGCGCCAATGTATGTTAGCTACTAATAGCTAGCTTTGTCTGCATTCATGTGATGTCTACTCATAAACTCTCAGTGCTAATGTTTGTTAGCTACTAATATCTAGCTGTCTCTGTATTTAGTGATGTCTAATCATAAACTCTCAACGCTAATGTTTGTTAGCTACTATTAGCTAGCTTTCTCTGTATTCATGTGATGTCTAATCATAAACTCTCAGCGCTAATGTATGTTAGCTACTAATAGCTAGCTTTTTCTGCATTCATGTGATGTCTAATCATAAACTCTCAGCGCTAATGTATGTTATCTACTAATAGCTAGCTTTCTCTGCATTCCTGTGATGTCTAATCATAAACTCTCAGTGCCAATGTATGTTAGCTACTGATAGCTAGCTTTCTCTGCATTCATGTGATGTCTAATCATAAACTCTCATTGCTAATGTATGTTAGCTACTAATAGCTAGCTTTCTCTGCATTCATGTGATGTCTAATCATAAACTCTCATTGCTAATGTATGTTAGCTACTAATAGCTAACTTTCTCTGCATTCATGTGATGTCTAATCATAAACTCTCAGCGCTAATGTATGTTAGCTACTAATAGCTAGCTTTCTCTGCATTCCTGTGATGTCTATTCATAAACTCTCAGCGCTAATGTATGTTAGCTACTAATAGCTAGCTGTCTCTGCATTCATGTGATGTCTAATCATAAACTCTCAGTGCTAATGTATGTTAGCTACTAATAGCTAGCTTTCTCTGCATTCATGTGATGTCTAATCATAAAATCTCAGCGCTAATGTATGTTAGCTACTAATAGCTAGCTTTCTCTGCATTCCTGTGATGTCTAATCATAAACTCTCAGTGCTAATGTATGTTAGCTTCTAATAGCTAGCTGTCTCTGCATTCATGTGATGTCTAATCATAAACTCTCAGTGCTAATGTATGTTAGCCACTAATAGCTAGCTTTATCTGCATTCATGTGATGTCTAATCATAAACTCTCAGCGCTAATGCATGTTAGCTACTAATAGCTAGCTTTCTCTGCATTCATGTGATGTCTAATCATAAACTCTCATTGCTAATGTATGTTAGCTACTAATAGCTAGCTTTCTCTGCATTCCTGTGATGTCTAATCATAAACTCTCAGCGCTAATATATGTTAGCTACTAATAGCTAGCTTTATCTGCATTCATGTGATGTCTAATCATAAACTCTCAGCGCTAATGTATGTTAGCTACTAATAGCTAGCTTTATCTGCATTCATGTGATGTCTAATCATAAACTCTCAGTGCTAATGTATGTTAGTTACTAATAGCTGGCTTTCTCTGCATTCATGTGATGTCTAATCATAAACTCCCAGCGCTAATGTATGTTAGCTACTAATAGCTAGCTTTCTCTGCATGCATGTGATGTCTAATCATAAACTCTCAGCGCTAATGTATGTTAGTTACTAATAGCTGGCTTTCTCTGCATTCATGTGATGTCTAATCATAAACTCTCAGCGCTAATGTATGTTAGTTACTAATAGCTAGCTTTCTCTGCATTCATGTGATGTCTAATCATAAACTCTCAGTGCTAATGTATGTTAGCTACTAATAGCTAGCTGTCTCTGCATTCATGTGATGTCTAATCATAAACTCTCAGTGCTAATGTATGTTAGCTACTAATAGCTAGCTGTCTCTGCATTCATTTGATGTCTAATCATAAACTCTCAGCGCTAATGTATGTTAGCTACTAATAGCTAGCTTTCTCTGCATTCATGTGATGTCTAATCATAAACTCTCAGTGATAATTTATGTTAGCTACTACTAATAGCTAGCTTTCTCTGCATTCATGTGATGTCTAATCATAAACTCTCAGTGCTAATGTATGTTAGCTACTAATAGCTAGCTTTCTCTGCATTCCTGTGATGTCTAATCATAAACTCTCAGCACTAATGTATGTTAGTTACTAATAGTTAGCTTTCTCTGCATTCCTATGATGTCTAATCATAAACTCTCAGGGCTAATGTATGTTAGCTACTAATAGCAAGCTTTCTCTGCATTCATGTGATGTGTAATCATAAACTCTCAGGGCTAATGTATGTTAGCTACTAATAGCTAGCTTTATCTGAATTCATGAACCCATGGAGTAAATAGAAAACGGACACTTAAAAAGTTTCATTACTTGAATGATGGTAATTACTGTATGTTGTTGCATGTGAAGGAAAGTGATTGTTTCAAAGTGTATTCTTATTTCCTTCCCTTCCTCTCTCCCTTCTTTCCCTTTCTCCCTCCCTTCCTCCTTCAACTCACTCCCTTCCTCATCTCCCTCCCTTTTTTCTGTCCTTCCCTCCCTTCTTTCTCTCAACTCCCTCCCTTGCTCCCTTCTTTCACTCCTTTCTTTACCTCCCTTCTTCCCCTCCCCCCTTTCTCCTCTCCCTCCCAACTTTTCTCTTCTCTCTCTCTCTCTCTCTCTCTCTACCTCCCTTCTTTCCTTTCCCTTCCTTTTCTCCCCTTGCTTTCTTTTCTCTCCCTTCTCTCAGGGAGACAATGGTATTTGATGCATGCAATTCAACCCACCTGTAGGCAAGTGTTTTGCTAACCCATTTTCTTTTGAATTGTTAGGAGGAAAAAAACAAAAAACACATTTTACACACTGACCCAATAAAATATTAACAGGAAAAAGGCTTAAAACCTTTTGGGGGGTATGGGGGGCAGCAGAATTTTGAGTGTCTATGGCAGCACAAAACCTAAATACGCCACTGCATGCTACACAATGAGTGCAAAAAAGCGAAGTTAACTTTCGAGCAGGAGTGCAAAGTACCACTCGTAATCTAGCTTTTAATGGCTATCCAGCAATGCTCTTGTCAGTTAATTAATTTCTTTGTTAGCCAATAAGTATGCAAGCTTTGCTTTTGCTCTTGACAATCTTGACTCCATTAAAAAAATGTTTTTGTGCTGCTGCTGGCTTGAAGCAATAGCACTAACTACTAAATTGACTTTATTTTACTTTATAGTGTGTATGTGTGTGTATATGTGTATGTGTGTTTATGTGGGTGTTGTGTGTGTGTATGGTGTGCGCATGTGTCTGTGTGTTATGCATGTGTGTGTGTATATATATATATATATATATATATATATATATATGTCCATAGAAAGAATAACACATTTATTATTAATGTGATGTTTCGGGGTGAACAAGCCCCTTCCTATGACAGTGAGTGAAAATGAAACTATTATAGCCCTAACAGGTCCTCCTACAGCAGTCTGCCAATTGGAGAGCAGCGTGTGCGAAAATCAAACATATGTAAAGGGACAGCTAATTAGCTGAATAGAAAATGTGAATACATGTGAAAAAAACAGTGTCAATGTATCAGATACAGTGGTTAGTAAAACATGTCTATGAGACACCAAAACTGAGAACAAAGATCGAAAAACATTATCTGTAAAAACTTTGTAACAAAGCACATATATTTTCGTCAATTGACTTAATGATGACTTCATTTTCGTTAACTTTTCGTCACTAAAAACATGCCGCTAATAGATATTATGGATAATCCCTATGCATTTTGGAACTCTACAAACAAACAAAAAACACAATATATATAGAAGGAAATGTGTGGGCTGTGGGGGGAGTTAGAACTTTACAATTCAGAAACTAAAAAAAAAGGTTTAATGGCAACTGGCGAGGCACTGCAGTATAAAATTGCAGTTAAAGTAATTAAAATACATATTATTAATTCTATTTTGTCTCTGTCCCACTTGTTTTATTTCCCAATACAAGCCTAAAGAAACCACTGCTGTCCTGTATTGATTAGATAACTAACCCTTTGAGATATATGGTGGAACTGGGAGGAAGCAAGGGGCATAAATGTAGTATATATAGAGAGAGACAACTGAACTTGGCGCTGTGGATGGGTGACCGTCCGTGAGAGAAAGTAAAATCAGAATAATTTGATTTGTTTCCCCCCACAGATACAGAAAACATCCAACGATGGGCCAAGTCAAGCCAGTGCACCACAGCAAAATATTTACACAGCTCTTGTAAGTGCTTCAAAATACAAAATTGACTCTAAGGAACAACAGGCCAGGGAGGATGCCATAGCGAATTGAATTGGGTGCACTGGATTACCAGTCAGAATGATTATAGATGAGGACTTTGTTAACATGATGGCGACCATAGATAGGAAACTGAGTGTTTTAATGAAACTAAAATAAATCATCTGACAAACATTATGAAGATGAAAAACAAAAATTCAAAAAGAGACTAGCTGCTGCCCGGAGAGTATCTATTTGCACTGATTTGTGGACAAAAAAAGGACTAACAGCTTCATTCCTTGGAATAAGTGCGTGCTACTTTTGTGTTGAACAAAATAAAGCTGAGCACATATTGTTGGCCCTTGAACAAGTAACTCACCCACACTGCACAGTCAATCAAATCATGTGTGGACAAATGCTTGCAAGAGTGGGACATACCAAAGAGGAAGATCCTTACAGTGATAACAGACAATGGGAGTAATATGGTGGCAGCATTTAAATACACCACAGCCGCAGTAGAAGAACCACCCAGCTTTAGTGAGGAAGACTCCCCCATAACGGAAAGATGACATTCAATTTTAACATGGATATGAGATTGATGTTGGGACGGGGGTGGGCTGTCTGCTCTACTCTGTATCTTTTGTTATTTTTCCATTTCCACTTTGTAATCTTGTGTAAAGTATTCCCATCTTTAAGATATTGAGGGTTACAAAAACTGAATGGAAAGCTTTTTTATACTTTATGCTTATTTGGCTGTGCTCACTGCTCTGTCCTCTTGTTAGGTACCAACAGATCGACATGGACCGGACACAATGTGTGGGGAATACCTTACAACTTGTGGTCCACATGGAGCAGAAGGAGGCAAGTGTTAATAGAATCCTTGATAAAGCAAGGTCAGTAGTGAAACTCTTCCGCAAGTCTTCAGTTGCAACACAGAAGATATTGGAGCAGTGTAGCCTTATTGTTTTAAATGACTGCCCCACGCGCTGGTCAAGTACATTCAACATTATTGCACGACTCATCAAAATGAAAGACTCGGTCTGTCAAATCGCAAACAACATGGGATGGGACAGCTTTCTCCCTAGTGAATGGCAAAAGCTCACATCATTGCATGGCCTACTGCTGCCATTTGCAGAACATACTAAAACCCTCCAGACTGACACCATGTCCATGTCCCTGGCTGTCCCTGCCCTCTTGATCTGCTCAGTCACCTTGATGACTTTAAACAGAACACTAGCTACCAAGACCTTGCCACAATTGCACAGAAAATGAAAGGCAATGTGAACCAGTGTTTTGCTTCATTCTTAGATACAACAGATGAAAGGATCTCCCCACTTGCAGCTGCTGCTTGTTTTGTCAACCCTACTGTCTGTGAAACCCTTGTTGATGTGGATCATGATAATATTCAGGAACTGCTTAAACAGGCAGAGGAGTAGGTGGTAAGAAAATCCACATTGCCCAACACACAAGATGAGGATCTGTCTGAAGAAGATGATGCACTTGCAGTTGCAGAAGAGGAGAATATTGAGAAATCAAAGGAAGAAGCCCCACCATCCACATCAAAGCACCCAGTCTTTTGGTTTCTCTCAAAATTCCGCAGCCACAGAAGACCCAGGCAGATGACCTCCCCAAACAGCATAGAGCAGCAGATCAGAAAATATAGGGAGGAAGAGCTTTTGCAACAACCCATCACTGATGACGACACTGGAACAGATTTTTGGCTGTCAAAGAATGATACTTTTTATCACCATTTAAAACCTTTTGCATTAGACCTGTTGGCTATGCCAGCTTCTCAATCTTTTGCAGAGAGAATAATCAGTGTCACAGGTGACCTCTCTCGCGGCTGGCGGAATAGAGCAAGGGTCATATTGGTATGAAGTGGTTTCCTTAAAATGAAATGAAACAAATAGAAATGTTTTTATTCTCCAGTTACTTATAACATGTTAAGCATTATAGTATACCAGTATACTTGTGGGTATGTGTTGTGCTTCACTCACTGCTTATTGCTATAGGAAGAATCAATAATTCAACAGTTCTAATTGTCAAATACATTCATAGACAAAATGCATAGGCTAGTGCTACAATGTCATTAGTGAGTGTGGATTCTATGGAACTATAACAACCACCACCACCAATCAATCAACTCCTCTCTATCTCTCTCTTAGCATTGATAATAGAGGTAAATATATCACACTAAAGACAAAGAAAAATAGACCAGTAAGTTTAGTTACAGTAACTTTCAATTATATGTAAATTGTTGCTATGAATGAATGATGCCATGTCAATGAATCTAGCAGTGAATAGTATTCATTCCTGACCGCACTTCCTAAACCTATACACACTCGGAGAGATTTATAATTAGGCAGAGAGGGCACATGTCATTTTTCTTACGTCAGGCCCAGGTTCTGCCTCTAGGGGAGTCGGCAGCAGGACCTCAGCGTAAGGGTGCCCTACCTTACACCTGTCCACAATGTGGTGCCAGAAATGTAAATCCACTCCAGCCCCTAGTAGCTAGCTATAGGTACTCACTTGCTGTTAAATTTAGCACTGAATGAATATTATTCTCTGCTGTATTGACAGCACTTCCTATAGCAACAATATGCATCTCATTGTAAGTTAGTGGTGTGTACTTAGTGTGATACATATTTATCTCTACGGTCAATGCTTGCTGAGACAGAGAGAGGAGTTATAAAAAGTGGTGATTGTTATAGTTCCACTGTAGTATGGCTGCTGGCATTATATTTGTAGCCTCTGCACTTTTTCTTTGAATGTATCTGAGAATTCGAACTGTTGAAATTTGAAATAATAAACTGTGAAGATGTGAACAGTTAGTAACTGATTCTTAAAGGGACAGTAAACCTTAAAAATAATGTTATAATGTTATAATGTGCAGAATTATATAACATTACATTAGCCAAACTTTTTAAATCATAATATTCCCTTTTTATTTTGTAAAAATATCGCTGTTTTACAGACCCGCTCTCTGTACTCTGCTGAGCGGGTCTGTTGTTTTTACTGAGCGCATCGGGCCAGCTGTATAGTCAAAGCCCGGCCCGACCTCGCCATTAGACACAGTGCAGCTCGCTCCCGCTGTCAGACAGAGCAGGAGCGAGCTGCACTGTGTCTAATGGCGCGGTCGGGCCGGGCTGTGACTATACAGCTGGCCCGATGCACTCAGTAAAAACAACAGACCCGCTCAGCAGAGTACAGAGAGCGGGTCTGTAAAACAGCGATATTTTTACAAAATAAAAAGGGAATATTATGATTTAAAAAGTTTGGCTAATGTAATGTTATATAATTCTGCACTATGTGCAGAATTATATAACATTATTTTTAAGGTTTACTGACCCTTTAATATAGAAATAAGCATTACCCCTCGAATATTGGTTAATTACTTTAGTAGTTATGCTGTCTGTGTCTTTGCTGCTGACTTGTAGCACTAGCTGGCTGCAGAAATGTTTTGTTGTGTGCTGTTATTGTTAATAAGTTACTTCAACTCTTAAAAGGTTTTATATTCAGGTAATAATATGTGCAATCAATGGCATTACATTAGATTTGCAGTTCTGTTTGTTAAAATTGAAAAAACAATATTCTTGCTTGTTTAACAGTACACAACAAAACAATTTTGCAGCCAGTGAGTGCTACAAGGCAGCAGCAAAAAGGCACAGCCAAATAAAAGCAAGTTTCATAATGAAACTTGCTTTTATTTTGCTGTCTCCCTGTCTGTGACGTGCCTTTGCTGCTGCCTTATAGCACTCGCTGGCTGCAGAATTGTTTTGTTGTGTTCTGTGTTCAAGTTACTTGAACTGTTTAGGTTTTAAATTCAGGTAATAATATGTGCAATGGCATTACAGTACAGTTGCACTTCTGTTTGTCAAAATTCAAAAAGTTTATGAAACTTACTTTTATTTATAAAGATGTTACCACAACGGCTAAATCTGTGTCTGTGTATTCTTTGCATGTTCAAACCTTAATACCAATACCATAAATAATATGTTATTAGATTTTTAATCCAAGAGTGTATATATATATATATATATATATACTGTATATAATGAGTTTGGATTGGAAATTCTAGATAAATGCTTAAATAATGCACAATTTAACCCATTAGATTTTAGTTTTAGTCGAAATTTGACTAAAACTAAAACAATTCAGATGACTAAAATACGACTAAAACTAAATCAAAATATGCTGCCAAAATTAACACAGCCAAGCACTACATGCCATAGCTATCAGCCTATGCCAGACTAATAAACCTGTGCTGCCTGATCTGACCTCTGACCCAGCACTACATGCCATAGCTATCAGCCTATACCAGACGAATAAACCTGTGATGCCTGATCTGACCTCTAACCTGTCTCTGACCTCTGACCCAGCACTACATGCCATAGCTATCAGCCTGTAGAAGACTAATAAACCTGTACTGCCTGATCTTACCTCTAACCTGTCTCTGACCTCTGACCCAGCACTACATGCCATAGCTATCAGCCTATACCAGACTAATAAACCTGTGCTGTCTGATCTGACCTCTAACCTGTCTCTGACCTCTGACCCAGCACTACATGCCATAGCTCTCAGCCTATACCAGACTAATAAACCTGTGCTGTCTGATCCAACCTCTAACCTGTCTCTGACCTCTGACCCAGCACTACATGCCATAGCTATCAGCCTATACCAGACTAATAAACCTGTGCTGTCTGATCTGACCTCTAACCTGTCTCTGACCTCTGACCCAGCACTACATGCCATAGCTATCAGCCTATACCAGACTAATAAATTTGTGCTGTCTGATCTGACCTCTAACCTGTCTCTGACCTCTGACCCAGCACTACATGCCATAGCTATCAGCCTATACCAGACTAATAAACCTGTGCTGCCTGATCTGACCTCTAACCTGTCTCTGACCTCTGACCCAACACTACATGCCATAGCTATCAGCCTATACCAGACTAATAAATTTGTGCTGCCTGATAGGAACTCTGACCTGTCTCTGACCTCTGACCCAGCACTACATGCCATAGCTATCAGCCTATACCAGACGAATAAACCTGTGCTGCCTGATCTGACCTCTAACCTGTCTCTGACCTCTGACCCAGCACTACATGCCATAGCTCTCAGCCTGTACCAGACTAACAAACCTGTGCTGTCTGATCTGACCTCTAACCTGTCTCTGACCTCTGACCCAGCAATACATACCATAGCTCTCAGCCTGTACCAGACTAATAAACCTGTGCTGCCTGATCTGACAAAAACTTGCAAAGAACTGTGTGAGCACCTATTGCTATCCGTTTTGTGAGAGTCAATATGTGAGCCGTTCCGGCTCTATGAAGTATGAAAAAGGGAATTACCCTTTCACTCACCCAGATGATATAGCGATTGTCCAAGAACGCCCTACATCCGTTTCGAAGATGGCCCGTCCACAGGGAGCATACTCTGGACTCTATCCATCTGCTTGGAGGCACCGGTCAATTTACTCCGAACCTGTATCACCCTCCGACTCGTCCCACTCCCCTCCTGGGTCCACTCTAACACGGCGTCTCAGCGTGTGACGTCACTTGGAAACTCTGCCTCCGGTTACCTGCTCAATCTTTGCCGGAATCCTCTGCGGCTACATCGGGTAAGTGTGAATGATGACTCAAGCAAGGTACACCAGGAACAGCTGTGCAACCTCCGTTTCTTAGTGTGAACTTGAAAGTAGTGAATGAGATGCACCAGTTTTCCGGAGACTTAAAAGGCTTTATTGAGAGTTCATACAAACTTCAATTAGAAGCTGATATACATCATATATGACAAAGAGGAGAATACACACAATGAACTAACTTCTGACGCGTTTCAGCCCATCTGGCCGTAATCGTAGCTAGTGTTCATAACCCCAACAACATTTAAATACACCTGTGTGTTATTGTGATTGGATAAAAACATCATCCTGGGCGTATTCTTACTACACACCCTCATTCATGCTCTAAATACATTCATATAGGATAATTTGAAATACAATTTCTTTTACATGAATGAAAAATGTCAAACATTTACACATACAAATTTAAACAAACAATGTATCAATATAAATTAACCTCTGTAATAAAGGTTTTCTTAGCTCAAGGCTATCACATTCTAAAAACTGAATTTATTTGGTCATTGTGTACTAAATATAAAATTCACTAAAATAGCTTCAATTACAGAATTGTACACATTAATCTTAGAGAAATCACCTTCTTTTGGATAATAATGATGATCAAATAATGTGTGATATGTGTGCCAAAGAGAGAGGCCCCCTGGATTCACAGAGCAACTTCTTACTCCCAATAATTTATTATGTCAAATTCAGAATTTAACCCTTGGGGCACTCTGGTTCTTAATCTGTGAATCCAGAAGGCCTCCCTCTTGGCTAGTAATTTGTCTCTGTCTCCTCCCCTCTTATTGCATCTCACTTGTTCTATAATAGTCCACCTGAGTTAGTCTACACCTTTTATTGTGTTTCATATTAAAATGTTGCACTAGGGGAGTGGTTAATTTACCTGCTTTAATATTGGTCACATGTTCCCAGACCCTATCCCGTGCTTGCCTTGTGGTGAGACCTGTGTACTGTACTGCACAGGCCTCACATGTGAGCAAATAGACCACATTTGTGGTTCTGCAGTTAAGGCATGAAAAGTGATTGAACCTTTCTCCTGTTTCTGTACTAGAAAAACCTTCTCCTTGTTGGAGATAACCACAAGCTATACATAGTGGATACCTACATTTGTAGACTCCTCTGAACCTTAACCATGATGAATTTGTGGTACTTAAAGAACCCAATTGGGTAGGGGCCAACATATTTCCTATTGTAATGCCTTTCTTAAAGGCATATCTACATCCTTTGGAAACTACCTCCATCAGGTCATCATCTGCCGATAACATCTGAAAATGTTTCTGTACAATGTTACAGACATGATGGAATTGATTGCTGTACTTGGTAATGAAGGATACACCTTCAAACTTGTCTTGATTAGTGTGTCTTTTGACTGTCAAAAACTCCTTCCTATCTCTAGTTGCTATACCCTTTCTTGTGGAAGCAACTTCTCTCCTATCATAGCCTCTTTTACAAGGACGATCCTCTAGATCTAAGGCCTGCTTGTCATATTCTGATAATGTTGTACAATTTCTCCTGAGTCATATGAACTGTCCTTTTAGGACAGATCTAAAGACTCTTTTGGGATGGCTGCTCTTAGCATGAAGAAGAGTATTTCCTGATATGGGCTTTCTGTAAACCTTGGTTAGAACCTTATCTTGAACACTTATTAGTGTCACGTCCAAGAAATTTAACTGTGTTTTACCAAAATCATATGTGAATTTGATCTCAACTGGGTTATCATTCAGACCCTGTACAAAGCTTACTGCCTCTGCCTCATCTCCTTTCCAGATGATCAAAAGATCATCTATGTATCTTCTGTAATATCTTATTCTTTCCTTCCAGAGTTCACCACATCCAAAGATGTGGGACAGCTCTCACCAACCCATAAACAGGTTGGCATAGGAGGGGGCAAATTTAGCCCCCATAGCTGTCCCACATCTCTGGAGGTAATGAACTCCTTCAAATATGAAAAAATGATGTGTTAATAAAAACTCAGTAACTCTAAGAATATAGCGACAGAAGGGAGGATCATACTGTGTGGATATCTTCAAAAAGAAAGAGATTGCCTCCAAACCTTTATTGTGGGGTATGGAAGAGTACAATGAAGTGACATCAATAGATAGCCACTTATAATCATTCTGCCAAGTAAAGGAGTCAAGTTCTATTAAAAGTTGTTTTGTATCCCTTAAATAACTTGACAAATTTTGTATCATCGGTTGTAGAATGCAATCAAGCCATTGCAACAGTGGCTCCAATATGGAACCAATGCCACTAATGATGGGACAACCCTTGACATCAATTAGGGATTTATGCACTTTTGGTAAAAAGTTAAGTATGGGCATGACAGGAGACTCTACTTTGAGGTATCTGCTGGTATTGTCATCTAAGAAGTCCGCTTCCTTACCATCATCAATTAGATGAGTAAGTTCATGCATAAATCTAATGGTAGGATCAAAGGTTAAACTCTGATATTGGGATGGGTCAGTCAGTGGGCGTAACGCTTCTTGGACAAAAAAATTCCTGTCTATAACTACTACTGACCCTCCCTTGTCCGCTAATCTAATAACCAGATTTTTATTCTCTCTAAGCCCCTTCAGAGCTATTGCTTCCTGCTTGTTTAGATTAGAATACTTGTTTCTCAGTATAAGCTAGTTTGGTTAAATCAGACTCAATTCTCCTTTGAAATTTTTCTAGTGTGTTACCCCTCAAGTGAATAGGATAAAATCTAGAAGCACTAGAAAGAGAAGGACCACTTGACACTACATTTGTATCCACTTCAGCTAGTGAATCAGTGTTTTCACTGTATAGTCTTTCCAGTGCTTCCAGATCACATGCCTCTTGAAATGTGAATATTAAATTCTCACTATGTGAGTCCCTGTTTGGAATGGCTTCATGACTCATCTCATTCCTACCTGTTTTAGCAAAAAAATTCTTTAAAGTTAAGTTTCTAATCAGTCTATTTACGTCCACCAGTGTCTAGAAAAGATTAAAGCTATCTGCTGGCACAAAGCTTAATCCATAATTTAGGACTTGGGTTTCCAGAACACTGAGTGGACGAGAAGAAATATTAATTACTGAGTTCAAAAGTACTTTGTCCTTGATCTGCCCCTCCTGGGGGGTAGCGGTGGTGCTTCCTTCAAGATCCCTTTTCCTATTTCTCCTCTTTCCCCCCCCCCCTTCGAATTCTACTTGTAGTTTAGAAAAAAACTGTGCTAAATCTGATTTATCCTGCTCTCATGGGATATTAGACCCTGCCTGATCAGTTTGATTCAACTGATATTTAGAGGTACCAATATCAGTACGTGATTTGACTATAGGAATAGGTGTTTGTTCCATATTAACCAAGGCAACCTCTCTAGCTACATCTTCTCCTTCCTCCCCTGAGGTTGAGCAATCTCCTGAGGACTCAGCCTCACTTTCATTGAAAGTTACCTTTTTGGATTAATTAATGCCTGATCTGACCTCTAACCTGTCTCTGACCTCTGGCCCAGCACTACATGCCATAGCTCTCAGCATGTACCAGACTAATAAATCTTTGCTGCCTGATCTGAACACTACTCTATCTCAGACCTCTGACCCAGCACTACATGCCATAGCTCTCAGCCTGTACCAGACTAATAAACCTGTGCTTAAATAAAAAGACAGAAGCTCTCAACCTGGAAACGAACAATAGCATAAGAGCTTGTTCTAGGGCTAGTTACCACCCAAGAAGCAGCTTCTTTTTGCTCAACGTGTGCCTTACACAGAGAAGAATTTACCTGAAGCATATCAGTCTGATCCTGACTTCACAGTACAGTCCAGCCCCGAAATACCAGACAATCCCTCTCTGAACGAGAGAAACAGAAAAACCCCAGATTGTTGGCCTCGTCAGTGAGGTGCAGCCATATCCCTCAGGCCCAGCACTACATGCCATAGCTCTCAGCCTGTACCAGACTAATAAACCTGTGCTGTCTGATCTGACCTCTAACCTGTCTCTGACCTCTGACCCAGCACTACATGCCATAGCTCTCAGCCTATACCAGACTAATAAACCTGTGCTACCTGATCTGATCACTAAATTGTCTCTGACCTCTGGCCCAGCACTACATGCCATAGCTCTCAGCCTATACCAGGCTAATAAACCTGTGCTGTCTGATCTGACCTTTGACCCAGCACTGCCTGCTCTAACTCTCAGCCTGTACCAGACTAATAAACCTGTGCTACCTGATCTGACCTCTAACCTGTCTCTGACCTCTGACCCAGCACTACATGCCATAGCTCTCAGCCTGTACCAGACTAATAAACCTGTGCTACCTGATCTGACCTCTAACCTGTCTCTGACCTCTGACCCAGCACTACATGCCATAGCTCTCAGCCTGTACCAGACCAATAAACCTGTGCAGTCTGATCTACCACTAGTCTGTCTCTGACCTCTGACCCAGCATCACATGCCATAGCTCTTAGCCTATACCAGACTAATAAATCTGTGCTGTCTGATCTGACCTCTAACCTGTCTCTGACCTCTGACCCAGCACTACATGCCATAGCTCTCAGCCTGTACCAGACTAATAAACCTGTGCTTCCTGATCTGACCTCTAACCTGTCTCTGACCTCTGACCCAGCACTACATCCCATAGCTCTCAGCTTATACTAGACTAATAAACCTGCGCTGCCTGATCTGACCTCTAACCATAGGTACCACCACAACCAGCACTACCTAATTCCCTACAAACAATGCCCTCCTGTAAAATCAGCATATCAGCTCTTAATTGACTGTGCAGGCACGCTCCCAGTACTGCTGTTTAACTAGCTGTGTCATCTCAAAGACAAATGACCTCTCATTTAAAAGAGGAGTGTCTCTTCTTTCAATCTAGGGGACTAATGTTACAATCGGGTTATTTATGGGCTCTTATGCCTACCTTAAGGAATCACACTGCCATGGGGGAGCTGGACGATTTGGCCCACCAGTGGGAACTAATTTTTCACTGAGACAGAATCCTTTAATACAGTGCCAATGTATAAAATGAACATGCAAATCTTAACCTTAGTAGTAATAATTACAGAGATGGAAACTGCAATTAACCAATCGTCAATGTAAAATTAAACAGACACTGTAAAAACAAGTTATTTTTAACATCCTGTGACATAAGAACTCTAAAATAAAATATTACCATCTGGTCCGTGTGAATTGTTTCAGAAGGTCACTGTATAATTATGCAGGAATCTCATGAACATCTGATGTTCATTTGAATTTTTCATGACTTTCTCCTTTTCTCCAAACTCTTGGTTTGCAATTGTGGATGATAATTAATTTTATTGGTATTAGAATTAAATGTTCTTATCATCTACATTATTAGGAAAACACAAAAAGGGTAGGATTACATATTGTACAAACAATAAAGCAAATTTTCATTTTTGCTAAATGGAAGCAGTCACTTTTTATTTATAAATACTAAATATAAGCCATGGAAAAAAATCTGCATCCAAAATAAATATAAAATTGGCATTGTTTGGCAATCCATAGATAAATTCTTTGAAATGCCTATTGAGTTTATCTTCTTTGCTGCAACCAATGAAGAGAACATTAAAGTCAAAATTGTACACCTCATAAAATGATCAATTATGGACATTGCAATTTATGTTCATGATGTATTTTTCCTTTCATTTAAAAAATTGTAGTGATTCCACTCTCCCCACAGAGGCCGGAGGGTGTTCCATTCAATGCAGAACCGTGACACCGCTCCATAATGCTCAACCATTGGTTGGTATATGCAGGGGCTTGGTTATATCGGCCTGTGTTACCTTGACGCAGTAAAGGAGATAACTGTTTTGCAAGGGGTGTGTCCCAGGCCTGCAAATTTCTAACAAAATTAAAGGTTTAAAATAATTTTGAAATATTTATTTTGTACAAATAAAATATGCAAACAGGTTTTATTGTGACTCCCATTACGATTTAAAGGGACAGTCTACACCAGAATTTTTATTGTTTTAAAAGATAGATAATCCCTTTATTACCCATTTCCCAGTTTTGCATAACCAACACAGTTATAATAATATACTTTTTACCTCTGTGATTATCTTGTATCTAAGCCTCTGCAAACTGCCCCTTTTTTCAGTTCTTTTGACAGACTTGCAGTCTAGCCAATCAGTGCCTGCTCCCAGATAACTTCACGTGCACGAGCACAGTGTTATCTATATGAAATACGTGAACTAACACCCTCTAGTGGTGAGAAACTGTTAAAATGCAATCTGAAAGAGGTGGGCTTCAAGGTCTAAGAAATTAGCATATGAACCTCCTAGGTTAAGCTTTCAACTAAGAATACCAAGAGAACAAAGCAAAATTGGTGATAAAAGTAAATTGGAAAATTGTTTAAAATTACATGCTCTATCTGAATCATGAAAGTTTATTTTGGCCTAGACTGTCCCTTTAAGGAAATATATTACTGAGCTCCTGAGCCGACCAAACAGACACTGTGTTGCATGTTCAGGGACAAAATCTGAGGTCTGTAGGACGTACCTCTAGGGGCAGTGGAAGAAAGCAACATTTCTAAAGGTAAATTACAGGAAAGGAAAGCAAAATACAATGAAAATAAATGTATTATTTTTTACTGCTTAAAAGGAACTCTAAACACTAAATATATCTCATGCACCTAACTCTAATCATGGGTGGTATCATTATGGAACCTAGGTTACACAAAACCCAAATGTTTTCTTTCATGATTCAGAAAGAGCAGCAATTTAAACAACTTTCTAATTTACTCCCATTATAACTTTTTCTTTGTTCTCTTGGTATCTTTATTTGGAAAAGTAGGGATGTAAAGCTTAGGAGATGGCCCATTTTTGTTTTAGCACATGGGTAGAGCTTTCTGATTGTTAGCTACATTTAGACACCAATCAAAAAGTGCTAACCAGGTGCTAAACCAAAAATGGGCCGGATCTTAAGCTTCCATTTCTGCTTTTCAAATAAAGATACCAAGAGAACGATTAAATTAGAAAGTTGCTTAAAATTGCTGCTCTATCTGAATCATGAAAGAAAAAAATTGTGTTTTGTGTCCCTTAAAATGTTTCAACCGACAACTTGTAATCCTCATTGGAATTTTATTGTTTGCACAAGGCAGAGCGCAAAATAACGTAATAAGTTTTATCAGTTGCGTTCATCTTGTAATCTAGGCCTTTATTGGAAAATGTAAGTTTAAGTCAAGGTGGCTTTTTTCCCTATTGGGTTACTTATTTATGCATGTAAACCTGTATTCTGCAATCCCTTGTTGTGCACACTGTTTTTTATGACAGCGCCCCCCCCCCAAAAAAAAAGGACAAAAGGAATATCAAAATATCCAGGGAAAAGGATTTAGCTCCAGCAGGCAATGGGGTATTTTTTCCTGCTGTCCAGTCACATACTACATCCAATTTACAATTCCTGGGTTTAAACGGCAGCTGAGTGATTTTCTTACCGTATAAAAGTAAAATCTAATTTCTGTCAATCCCTGCCTTTCACAACTCATTTAATTATTTTGTTTAATATGATAAATAAGACCTGATGTTAATTAGCAGGGACGGAGAGAAAAGGGATTGATGTAGCCGCAGTGTAATGGAAACACATCCTCTTTAGTGTGTTAGTGTTTGTTTGTTTGTTTGTTTTTTTAAAGGAAATAGAGACCTCAACTGCTGGCTTTTCTTGTGCGTCTGTCCTGTCATGAGTCTATGGCCTCTAGTTATCAAGCTGTCAACCGCAAATACGCTGGAATTCCGCAGCGTATTTGTGGCGAGGCTGATTCGCCATAGTTATCAAGCCCTACTGCCCGGCAAAAGTAGAATATAGTGACGTAACCTACAATCCGCCGGACTCTGTCCGACACAGATCGATGGTTACGTCACTACAGATGTTCCGAACACAAGTTCGGCACAATCTGACTACTTTTGGTAGTTATCAAACTACTACCAGGTACGCTCGCCACTATTCCGGCCCAGCGTACCTGGATTTCAATCCCCCGACCTGGAGGCGGCGGATCCCATAGGAATCAATGGGAGTCTGACCATAGCGAAAGCTTACGTTCGCTGCTGCCCGATATCCCATTGATTCCTATGGGAGATGTCTGCACCTAACACCCTAACATGTACCCCGAGTCTAAACACCCCTAATCTGCCCCCCTACACCGCCGCCACTAAATAAACTTATTAACCCCTAAACCGCCGCTCCCGGACCCCGCCGCAACTATAATAAACATGTTAACCCCTAAACCGCCGCTCCCAGACCCCGCTGCCACCTATATTAAAGTTATTGACCCCTAAACCTAAGTCTAACACTAACCCTAACCCCCCTAACTTAAATATTATTTAAATAAATCTAAATAATATTACTCGTATTAACTAAATTAATCCTATTTAAAACTAAATACTTACCTGTAAAATAAACCCTAAGATAGCTACAATATAACTAATAATTATATTGTAGCTATTTTAGGATTTATTTTTAATTTACAGGCAACTTTGTATTTATTTTAACTAGGTACAATAGCTATTAAATAGTTAATAACTATTTAATAGCTACCTAGCTAAAATACTTACAAAATTTCCTGTAAAATAAATCCTAACCTAAGTTACAATTAAACCTAACACTACACTATCATTAAATAAATTAAATAAATTACCTACAATTACCTAAAATTAAATTAAATAAACTAAACTATAGTACAAAAATAAACAAACACTAAATTACAGAAAATAAAAAAGAATTACAATAAGTTTAAACTAATTATACCTAATCTAAGCCCCCCAATAAAATAATAAAGCCCCCCAAAATAAAAAATGCCCTACCCTAGTCTAAATTACAAAGTAACCAGCTCTTTTACCAGCCCTTAAAAGGGCTTTTTGCGGGGCATTGCCCCAAAGTAATCAGCTCTTTTACCTGTCAAAAAAAATACAACCCCCCCCAACATTAAAACCCACCACCCACATACCCCTACTCTAACCCTCTCAAACCCCCCTTAAAAAAACCTAACACTAACCCCCTGAAGATCACCCTACCTGGAATGGACCTCGCATTCTATTGGCTGATCCAATGAGCCAATCGGATTGAACTTCAATCTGATTGGCTGATTCAATCAGCCAATCAGATTTTTCCTACCTTAATTCCGATTGGCTGATAGAATCCTATCAGCCAATCGGAATTCGAGGGACGCCATCTTGCTTGACGTCCCTTAAAGGAACCTTCATTCGTCGTTCAGTCGTCGGTTGAAGAGGATGGCTCCGCGTTGGCTCCTTTGAAGATGTCTCCGCTCCAGATGGATGAAGATTGAAGACGCCGTCTGGATGAAGACTTCTACCGGATGAAGGACCTCCTCTGCGCAGCTTGGATGAAAATTTCGGCCCGGTTGGGTGAAGACGGCTCCAGGTAGGGTGATCTTCAGGGGGTTAGTTTTTTTAAGGGGGGTTTGGGTGGGTTAGAGTAGGGGTATGTGGGTGGTGGGTTTTAAGCAAAAAGCCCTTTTAAGGGCTGGTAAAAGAGCTGGTTACTTTGTAATTTAGACTAGGGTAGGGCATTTTTTTATTTTGGGGGCTTTATCATTTTATTAGGGGGCTTAGATTAGGTGTAATTAGATTAAACTTCTTGTAATTCTTTTTAATTTTCTGTAATTTAGTGTTTGTTTTTGTACTATAGTTTAGTTAATTTAATTTTAGGTAATTGTAGGTAATTTATTTAATTTATTTAATGATAGTGTAGTGTTAGGTTTAATTGTAACTTAGGTTAGGATTTAGTTTACAGGAAATTTTGTAAGTATTTTAGCTAGCTAGCTATTAAATAGTTATTAACTATTTAATAGCTATTGTACCTAGTTAAAATAAATACAAAGTTGCCTGTAAAATAAAAATAAATCCTAAAATAGCTACAATATAATTATTAGTTATATTGTAGCTATCTTAGGCCTAGATTTGGAGTTCGGCGGTAAAAGGGCTGTTAACGCTCCGCGGGTTTTTTTCTGGCCGCACCATAAAATTAACTCTGGTATCGAGAGTTCAAACAAATGCTGCGTTAGGCTCCAAAAAAGGAGCGTAGAGCATTTTTACCGCAAATGCAACTCTCGATACCAGAGCTGCTTACGGACGCGGCCGGCATCAAAAACGTGCTCGTGCATGATTCTCCCATAGGAAACAATGGGGCTGTTTGAGCTGAAAAAAAACCTAACACCTGCAAAAAAGCAGCGTTCAGCTCCTAACGCAGCCCCATTGTTTCCTATGGGGAAACACTTCCTACGTCTGCACCTAACACTCTAACATGTACCCCGAGTCTAAACACCCCTAGCCTTACACTTATTAACCCCTAATCTGCCGCCCACGCTATCGCTGACCCCTGCATTACACTTTTAACCCCTAATCTGCCGCTCCGTAAAACGCCGCCACCTACGTTATCCCTATGTACCCCTAATCTGCTGCCCTAACATCGCCGACCCCTATGTTATATTTATTAACCCCTAATCTGCCCCCCACAACGTCGCCGACACCTACCTACACTTATTAACCCCTAATCTGCCGAGCGGACCTGAGCGCTACTATAATAAAGTTATTAACCCCTAATCCGCCTCACTAACCCTATCATAAATAGTATTAACCCCTAATCTGCCCTCCCTAACATCGCCGACACCTACCTTCAATTATTAACCCCTAAACTGCCGATCGGAGCTCACCGCTATTCTAATAAATGGATTAACCCCTAAAGCTAAGTCTAACCCTAACACTAACACCCCCCTAAGTTAAATATAATTTTTATCTAACGAAATAAATTAACTCTTATTAAATAACTTATTCCTATTTAAAGCTAAATACTTACCTGTAAAATAAATCCTAATATAGCTACAATATAAATTATAATTATATTATAGCTATTTTAGGATTCATATTTATTTTACAGGCAACTTTGTAATTATTTTAACCAGGTACAATAGCTATTAAATAGTTAAGAACTATTTAATAGTTACCTAGTTAAACTAATAACAAATTTACCTGTAAAATAAATCCTAACCTAAGTTATAATTAAACCTAACACTACCCTATCAATAAAATAATTAAATAAACTACCTACAATTACCTACAATTAACCTAACACTACACTATCAATAAATTAATTAAACACAATTGCTACAAATAAATACAATTAAATAAACTAGCTAAAGAACAAAAAATAAAAAAGAACTAAGTTACAGAAAATAAAAAAATATTTACAAACATAAGAAAAATATTACAACAATTTTAAACTAATTACACCTACTCTAAGCCCCCTAATAAAATAACAAAGCCCCCCAAAATAAAAAATTCCCTACCCTATTCTAAATTAAAAAAGTTACAAGCTCTTTTACCTTACCAGCCCTGAACAGGGCCCTTTGCGGGGCATGCCCCAAGAATTTCAGCTCTTTTGCCTGTAAAAAAAAACATACAATACCCCCCCCCAACATTACAACCCACCACCCACATACCCCTAATCTAACCCAAACCCCCCTTAAATAAACCTAACACTAATCCCCTGAAGATCTTCCTACCTTGTCTTCACCATCCAGGTATCACCGATCCGTCCTGGCTCCAAGATCTTCATCCAACCCAAGCGGGGGTTGGCGATCCATAATCCGGTGCTCCAAAGTCTTCCTCCTATCCGGCAAGAAGAGGACATCCGGACCGGCAAACATCTTCTCCAAGCGGCATCTTCGATCTTCTTCCATCCGGTGCGGAGCGGGTCCATCTTGAAGCAGGCGACGCGGATCCATCCTCTTCTTCCGATGTCTCCCGACTAATGACGGTTCCTTTAAGGGACGTCATCCAAGATGGCGTCCCTCGAATTCCGATTGGCTGATAGGATTCTATCAGCCAATCGGAATTAAGGTAGGAATTTTCTGATTGGCTGATGGAATCAGCCAATCAGAATCAAGTTCAATCCGATTGGCCGATCCCATCAGCCAATCAGATTGAGCTCGCATTCTATTGGATGATCGGAACAGCCAATAGAATGCGAGCTCAATCTGATTGGCTGATTGGATCAGCCAATCGGATTGAACTTGATTCTGATTGGCTGATTCCATCAGCCAATCAGAAAATTCCTACCTTAATTCCGATTGGCTGATAGAATCCTATCAGCCAATCGGAATTCGAGGGACGCCATCTTGGATGACGTCCCTTAAAGGAACCGTCATTAGTCGGGAGACATCGGAAGAAGAGGATGGATCCGCGTCGCCTGCTTCAAGATGGACCCGCTCCGCACCGGATGGAAGAAGATCGAAGATGCCGCTTGGAGAAGATGTTTGCCGGTCCGGATGTCCTCTTCTTGCCGGATAGGAGGAAGACTTTGGAGCACCGGATTATGGATCGCCAACCCCCGCTTGGGTTGGATGAAGATCTTGGAGCCAGGACGGATCGGTGATACCTGGATGGTGAAGACAAGGTAGGAAGATCTTCAGGGGATTAGTGTTAGGTTTATTTAAGGGGGGTTTGGGTTAGATTAGGGGTATGTGGGTGGTGGGTTGTAATGTTGGGGGGGGGGGTATTGTATGTTTTTTTTTACAGGCAAAAGAGCTGAAATTCTTGGGGCATGCCCCGCAAAGGGCCCTGTTCAGGGCTGGTAAGGTAAAAGAGCTTGTAACTTTTTTAATTTAGAATAGGGTAGGGAATTTTTTATTTTGGGGGGCTTTGTTATTTTATTAGGGGGCTTAGAGTAGGTGTAATTAGTTTAAAATTGTTGTAATATTTTTATTATGTTTGTAAATATTTTTTTATTTTCTGTAACTTAGTTCTTTTTTATTTTTTGTACTTTAGCTAGTTTATTTAATTGTATTTATTTGTAGGAATTGTATTTAATTAATTTATTGATAGTGTAGTGTTAGGTTAATTGTAGGTAATTGTAGGTAGTTTATTTAATTATTTTATTGATAGGGTAGTGTTAGGTTTAATTATAACTTAGGTTAGGATTTATTTTACAGGTAAATTTGTTATTATTTTAACTAGGTAACTATTAAATAGTTCTTAACTATTTAATAGCTATTGTACCTGGTTAAAATAATTACAAAGTTGCCTGTAAAATAAATATTAATCCTAAAATAGCTATAATATAATTATAATTTATATTGTAGCTATATTAGGATTTATTTTACAGGTAAGTATTTAGCTTTAAATAGGAATAAGTTATTTAATAAGAGTTAATTTATTTCGTTAGATAAAAATTATATTTAACTTAGGGGGGTGTTAGTGTTAGGGTTAGACTTAGCTTTAGGGGTTAATACATTTATTATAGTAGCGGTGAGCTCCGGTCGGAAGTTTAGGGGTTAATAATTGAAGGTAGGTGTCGGCGATGTTAGGGAGGGCAGATTAGGGGTTAATACTATTTATGATAGGGTTAGTGAGGCGGGTTAGGGGTTAATAACTTTATTATAGTAGCGCTCAGGTCCGCTCGGCAGATTAGGGGTTAATAAGTGTAGGCAGGTGTCGGCGACGTTGAGGGGGGCAGATTAGGGGTTAATAAATATAATATAGGGGTCGGCGATGTTAGGGGCAGCAGATTAGGGGTACATAGGGATAACGTAGGTGGCGGCGATTTGCGGTCGGAAGATTAGGGGTTAATTATTGTAAGTAGCTGGCGGCGACGTTGTGGGGGGCAGGTTAGGGGTGAATAAATATAATACAGGGGTCGGCGGGGTTAGGGGCAGCAGATTAGGGGTACATAAATATAACGTAGGTGGCGGTCGGCAGATTAGGGGTTAAAAATTTTAATCGAGTGGCGGCGGTGTGGGGGGAGCTCGGTTTAGGGGTACATAGGTAGTTTATGGGTGTTAGTGTACTTTAGGGTACAGTAGTTAAGAGCTTTATAAACCGGCGTTAGCCAGAAAGCTCTTAACTCCTGCTATTTTCAGGCGGCTGGAATCTTGTCGTTAGAGCTCTAACGCTCACTGCAGAAACGACTCTAAATACCGGCGTTAGAAAGATCCCATTGAAAAGATAGGCTACGCAAATGGCGTAGGGGGATCTGCGGTATGGAAAAGTCGCGGCTGAAAAGTGAGCGTTAGACCCTTTAATCACTGACTCCAAATACCAGCGGGCGGCCAAAACCAGCGTTAGGAGCCTCTAACGCTGGTTTTGACGGCTACCGCCGAACTCTAAATCTAGGCCTTAGGGTTTATTTTACAGGTAAGTATTTAGTTTTAAATAGGAATAATTTAGTTAATAATAGTAAGTTTTATTTAGATTTATTAAAATAATATTTAATTTAGGGGGGTGTTAGTGTTAGTGTTAGACTTAGGTTTAGGGGTTAATAAGTTTAATATAGGTGGCGGTGGGGTCCGGGAGCGGCGATTTAGGGGTTAAACATTTAATTTAGTTGCGGCAGGGTCCAGGAGTGGCGGTTTAGGGGTTAAACAATTTATTTAGTTGCGGCGCGGTCCGGGATCCACAGGATAGGATTAATAACTTGAATATAGGTGGCAGCGGTGTAGTGGGGGACAGGATAGGGGTTAATAGGTATAATGTAGGTGGTGGCGGGGTCTGGGAGCGGCGGTTTAGGGGTTAATACATTTATTATAGTTGTGGCGGGGTCCAGGAGCGGCGGTTTAGGGGGTAATAACTTTATTTAGTTGTGGGGGGCTCCGGGAGCGGCGGTTTATGGGGTAAAACAGTGTAGTTTAGTGTGGGTGCTTAGTGACAGGCTATCAAAAAAGCTGCGAAGAAGCCGATGAGCAGCGAGATCGATGACTGTCAGTTAACAACAGTCCACTGCCCTCGCTCCGTACTTAGTGCGCTGCTTCTTGACAGATTTTTTGATAACTTTGGCGAACGTATTCAGGTCCGCGGCGGCGATGGTAGGCGAGTTCAGGCGAGCGTATTGGGCCGGCGAATGCAGGAAAGTAGACGGCTTCATAACTAGAGGCCTATGTCTGTGTGAGCAGTAGAACAAAGGAAAAAAGTTAATCTGCAAATAAACCTCTCACCATCTTGTCCTACAGTACAGTTCCTACCCAGGGTGTAGAACAAAAGAAGTTGAACCCCTGCTAGCCAATCACAAACTAATATTCAGATATAGCACAAACTCTGTTTGCACTGATTTAACTTAGTTACTATTGCACATAATGACTTGCCTATCATGATTGTTGATGCTAACTGATAATCATATAACAATACAAATCCTATATTTAATTGGATCATTTTATTTAACCTATTTGCAGGGGTTACACACATATTAAATAGTTGTTGTTTTTTTAAATAAAATGCTCTTACAAAATATAACTTTTCATCTTTATCATTTTTTGTCCCTTTAATATCCAACATTCATTGAGCTAGAACTGTAAATTTAACAGAATATGATGATCAAAACCTCTGAATATTATATTTCAAATAAGCCAAATACCAATGTAGACATGTTCAATCCCATTTTTATTACATATAATGACTGAAAATATGAATATCAATTTCCAAACTATTTGTTTATTTATTAAGACATAAGCAAGTTTACAGGAATAACAATAAATGTAGTAATATAATCTCAGACAGGCTGAACACTCTACAGTATTTGTATGCAGACTCCTGCATAGTGGACAGATTCATTGCTCTCATTAGAGGCTTCAATTCTTATATTAAAGAGATATGAAACCCAATTTTTTTTCTTTCATGATTCTGATAGAAGTTGCAATTTTAAGCAACTTTCTAATTTACTCCTATCATAATTTTTTCTTCTTTCTCTTGGTATCTGAGTCTGGGTGATAAAGTTCCATGTTTCAAATAGTTTGCTAGCGTCATCACACCCTCTCTGTTACTAATCGACCAATCATGGTGTTCCTCAGCTATCTGTTTTGTTTTACATATTTAAAAGTGATATGAGTGGTAGGCTGCAAAGGAAGGTGTCTTTTTTTTTAATATGAAATGGAGTTGATGTTCAGGAACCAGTGTCATCTTTGTAAACCATATGTAGGGAGGCACACAGTCAGAGGTAGAGGGGGGCACTAATTGCTGCCAAAGTCAGATTATATATTTATACAGTGATGGAAAAATATCACTTCTAATACTAAAAAAAAGTACACTTGGCATAAAGATAGGAAAAAGTCAAATGTTTTTACTGGTCCACTGCAATTTCTTACTCGTCCAGAATTAGTGGACTAGTGGAAATTTCAATTCCGATTTAGATAGACAGACAGATTCAGATAGATAGATGGATAGATAGATAAATAGATAGATACGAATACAGGTACATATATAAAGTGGTAGAAAAAAATCACTATAGAGGGAGGGATGATCACAGCTGGGGGGACCAGCCTTTATTTAGTGGGCTGAGTAGTGCCCCCTGGCTTCTCCCCAGAGACACCTATGTCCAGTAATGGTAGATCAAATAACCAGTAATAAAGACATAAAAGTGAAAATGTTCTGAATGACATTTTAAATGTAATGCTATAGCCCCCTAAAATAGCGCACAAAACCCTCCAATATTTAAGAGAACATGGGGGGTGGCCTCCCCATCCATAACCCGATATTTTGAGGTGGTGATGCTCACGCATATCTCACAATGGGGCGACAATGACTCCAACAGTAAGTGGAGGTCATTAGAACAAGCCTCGCTACCTCACCAAGTTTCCTTGAAAGACCTTATATGGACCCCTCCACATAGACGAAACCTAGCAATTGACAATATTATCATAAAAGAATGCCTGGCCACATGGGAACAGCTTAGGCACTATTAACACATAGTGCCCCACCCTTCCCCCATCACCTCTATCTCTGGTCTCCTGATGGGACTACCCGATTCGCATGCAGCCACATAGCCAAGACTGGGTATCGTGAGAGTTGCAGACATGTGGTCACCTTCTCAAGCAGACTCATTTACTAAACTTGATCAGCTTAGAGCCACAGCCCCGAACACACCCAACTTAACCTTAGAACACACCAGAGTAACAAGTTTATTGTCTAGTTGGGGGTTTCGACCCTCTTCAAATCATCAACTCACTCTGTGGGAAATTAGGTGGAAGCAGGGGCTCCATCTAGGGAAACCTATGTCCGTCTATTATAACTTAATGGATGGCACTGCGCCTGATGATAAAGCTTCTCACATCTTAAAATGGGAACAAAAACTCAATATATCCATACCTAGTAAAGACTGGCAGCACACGTTCACACTCACAAAGCAAGCCCTACATTGTGTCACCATATATGAGACGTACTTTAAACTCCTCACCCATTGGTACTACATCCCGACAAGATTAGCCAAACTGTCCCCCTCCACCACACCCCTTTGCTGGAGGAACTGTGGTCAGACAGGCAACATGACTCACATTTGGTGGAGCTACCCCAAGATTAAACCACTCTGGAGCACTTGTTTCTCCCTGCTAGCCGGTATAGGGATAGCATTATCTAGATAGCCCAACTCCATATAGGTACTTGTGGGTTGCCTAAGTATCAAGGATATTTATGTATCTACCTTTTCTCTGCAGTGAAGCTTTCAATAGCTAGATCCTGGTAAAAGCTAAATCCCCCTCCATGGCCGGACATAGTCAAGCTTATGGCATTCATGCACTCAATGGAGAGGAATATTTTCATTTCCGTTAGAAAAGTAGACCTATTTGAAATTATATGGGCCAAGTGGAAATCTAGGCATGACACCCAATGGCTCCTGAGCCTAGATATATAGGGACCATCACATCCAGATATGAGGGAACGCCCCATGTCCCTATGTTTATACCTGACAGGAGTATTACTACAATCTTAACACCCCCAGATTAACCTAAACGGATGGTAGGACGATATTTATCTGTTTTTCCCAATCCTCCCACTACCACTTCCCCCCCTCCCTTCTTACCCCTCCCCCTTTACCCCCACCCCCAACTGGAACACATTTATATGTTCTCTCATATTCTTATCGTTTTTTGCTTCTGTTCCTGTGTATTACTCTGTAATTTTGAGATAGAGGTAATGTCCTAACCCAGATATGGGTTACATTACCATTCTTTTTGTTGCTCTTTTTTTTTATTTTTCTTATTATGTTACTGAGTTTATGTAATGTGTGGAGCACCGTACGGTGCAGTGTTATTTATTTACTATGAAAATCAAATAAAATATATTTTAATTTTTTTTTTTTTTAAATGTAACGCTATAGAGTTCAATATGACACATTTATGATGGAAAAAGCCAAAGGGTGATTATAGACTCAATGGCACTTTACTGGTTGTAACCAAACTAACAGGACTTGGGTGTTATTAATACAGCAACATTACTGAGTCTATTACTGCACTATTACTGAATCTAATACAGAAATATTACTAAGCCTATTATTTCAATATTACTGAGTCTAATGCAACAATATATATTACTGACTCTATTACTGCACTATTACTGAATCTAATACAGCACTATTACTGAATCTAATACAGCAATATTACTGAGTCTATTACTGCACTATTACTGAATCAAAAACAGCAATATTACTGAGTCTATTACTGCACTATTACTGAATCTAATACAGCAATATTACTGAGTCTATTACTGCACTATTACTGAATCTAATACAGCAATATTACTGATCCTAATACTGCCCTATTACTGAGTCTAATACAGAAATATTACTGAGCCTATTATTGCACTATTACTGACTCTAATACAACAATATTACTGAGTTTAATACAGCAATATTACTGAGCCTATTACTGCACTATAACTGAGTCTAGTACAGCAATATTGCTGAGTTTAATACAGCAATATTACTGATCCTATTACTGCACTATTACTGAGTCTAATACAGCAATATTACTGAGATTAATACAGCAATATTACTGATCATATTACTGCACTATTACTGAGTCTAACACAGCAATATTACTGATCCTATTACTGCACTATTACTGAGTCTAATACAGCAATATTACTGATCCTATTACTGCACTATTACTTAGTCTAATACAGCAATATTATTGAGTCTAATGCAATAATATTATTGAGTCTATTGCTGCACTTTTACTGAGTCTAATACAGCACTATTACTGAGTCTAATACAGCAATATTACTCAGTGTATTACTGCACTATTACTGAGTCTAATACAGCAATATTACTCAGTCTATTACTGCACTATTTCTGAGTCTAATACAGAAATATTACTGAGCCTATTATTGCACTATTACTGACTCTAATACAACAATATTACTGAGTTTAATACAGCAATATTACTGAGCCTATTACTGCACTATAACTGAGTCTAGTACAGCAATATTGCTGAGTTTAATACAGCAATATTACTGATCCTATTACTGCACTATTACTGAGTCTAATACAGCAATATTACTGAGATTAATACAGCAATATTACTGATCCTATTACTGCACTATTACTGAGTCTAACACAGCAATATTACTGATCCTATTACTGCACTATTACTGAGTCTAATACAGCAATATTACTGATCCTATTACTGCACTATTACTTAGTCTAATACAGCAATATTATTGAGTCTAATGCAATAATATTATTGAGTCTATTGCTGCACTTTTACTGAGTCTAATACAGCACTATTACTGAGTCTAATACAGCAATATTACTCAGTGTATTACTGCACTATTACTGAGTCTAATACAGCAATATTACTCAGTCTATTACTGCACTATTTCTGAGTCTAATACAGCAATATTACTGAGTCTATTACTGCACTATTACTAAGTCTAATACAGCAATATTACTGAGTTTAATACAGCAATATTACTGATCCTATTACTGCACTATTACTGAGTCTAATACAGCAATAGTGCTGAGTTTAATACAGCAATATTACTGATCCTATTACTGCACTATTACTGAGTCTAATACAGCACTATTACTGAGTCGAATACAGCAATATTACTCAGTCTATTACTGCACTATTACTGAGTCTAATACAGCAATATTACTCAGTCTATTACTGCACTATTTCTGAGTCTAATACAGCAATATTACTGAGTCTATTACTGCACTATTACTGAGTCTAATACAGCAATATTGCTGAGTCTATTTACGGTACTATTACTGAATCTAAAACAGCAATATTACCGAGCCTATTACTGCATTATTGCTAAGTCTAATACAGCAATATTACTGAGTCTAATTCAGCAATATTACTGAGTCTACTACTGCACTATTAAAGAGTCTAATACAGCAATATAACTGAGTCTAATACAGCAATATAACTGAGTCTAATACTGCACTTTTACTGAGTCTAAAACAGTAATATCATAATGAGTCTACTACTACTATTGCTGAGTCTAATTCAGCAATATTACTGAGTCTACTACTGCACTATTACAGAGTCTAAGAAGGTGTGCGTCTACCAGCGCTATGGATAAGAAACAACCTGTAGCTCCTAAAAGCAAAAGAGTCCCCAGCTGACCCTGAGAGTGATAGTTAGAAGGACAAACTGCTAAGGAGCGCCTAATGTCTATCAAGGCTAAGGTGAATATTTAATAAAACATTAACTGAGTAGGATAAAACATACAGTATAGGTGTGTTATAAGCATATAAAACATATAACAATAGATCATATAACACCAATTTAAAACATCATGGATCCATGTAAAAGCATACAAATATAAAATAAAAATAAAAATAAGAATAATATTGCACTGGTACGTAACAATAATAAATGACAGTAATATGTGACAATAGCCAGTGACAAAAATGACACAAAAAGTCCAAAGTCATATAAGAGAGTTCATCAAATGGATAATCCTGTGAGATATTAGATACGTGAAAAAATGTTAAACACGTGATTAACAGTGAAATGGTAAAAAATACGTGCAAAAATCGATGGTAAAAAACTCCAAAATGAATTATGTGATGATCCAAACAAAAAAGTTAGAAAAAGATTTTTTTTTTAAATGAGGACTTAATTTAAGAATCATTTCTATAATCAGGATTACCATTCACTTTTTCTATCAATAACTTTTTTGTTTGGATCATCACATAATTCATTTTGGAGTTTTTTACCATCGATTTTTGCACATATTTTTTACCATTTCACTGTTAATCACGTGTGTTTTTTTTACGTATCTAATATCTCAATGGATTATCCATTTGATCAACTCTCTAATATGACTTTGCACTTTTTAGACTTTTTGTGTCATTTTTGTCACTGACTATTGTCACATATTACTGTCATTACCAGTGTACCAGTGCAATATTATTCTTATTTTTATTTTTATTTTATATTTGTATGCTTTTACATGGATCCATGATGTTTTAAATTGGTGTTATATGATCTATTGTTACATGTTTTATATGCTTATAACACACCTATACTGTATGTTTTATCCTACTCAGTTAATGTTTTATTAAATATTCACCTTAGCCTTGATACACATTAGGCGCTCCTTAGCAGTTTGTCCTTCTAACTATTAAAGAGTCTAATACAGCAATATTACTGAGTCTAATACAACAATATTACTGAGTCTATTGCTGCACTATTACTGAGTATAATGCAGCAATATTACTGAGTCTATTACTGCATTATTACTAAGTCTAATACAGCAATATTACTGAGTCTATTACTGCACTATTACTGAGTCTAATACAGAAATATTACTGAGTCTAATGCAATAATATTACTGAGTCTATTGCTGCACTTTTACTGAGTCTAATACAGCACTAGTACTGAGTCTAATACAGCAAAATTACTCAGTCTATTACTGCACTATTATTGAGTCTAATACAGCAATATTACTCAGTCTATTACTGCACTATTTCTGAGTCTAATACAGCAATATTACTGAGTCTATTACTGCATTATTACTAAATCTAATACAGCAATATTACTGAGTCTAATTCAGCAATATTACTGAGTTTAATACAACAAAATTACTGAGTCTACTACTGCACTATTACAGAGTCTAATTCAGCAATATTACTGAGTTTAATACAACAATATTACTGAGTCTACTACTGCACTATTACAGAGTCTAATACAGCAATATTACTGAGTTCAATACAACAATATTACTGAGTCTATTACTGCACTATTACTGAGTCTAATGCAGCAATATTACTGAGTCTATTACTGCATTATTACTAAGTCTAATACAGCAATATTACTGAGTCTAATACAGCAATATTACTGAGACTATTACTGCACTATTACAGAGTCTATTACTGTGGTATTACTGAGTCTAAAACAGCAAAATTACTATGCCTTTTACTGCATTATTACTGAGTCTATAACTGCATTATTACTAAGTCTAATACAGCAATATTACTGAGTCTAATACAGCAATATTACTGAGTCTAATACAGTCTAATACAGCAATATTACTGAGTCTATTACTGCACTATTACTGAGTCTATTACTGCAGTATTACTAAGTCTAAAACAGCAATATTACTAAGTCTATTACTGCATTATTAATTACCTTATTACTGCACTATTACTTAACGTATTACTGCACTATTACTGAGTCTTATACTGTATTATTACTAAGTCTAATACAGCAATATTACTGAGTCTAATACAGCAATATTACTGAGTCTATTACTGCATTCTTACTAATTCTAATACAGCAATATTATTGAGAATCTTACTGCACTATTACTGAGTCTAATGCAGCAATATTACTGAGTCTATTACTGCATTATTACTAAGTCTAATACAGCAATATTACTGAGTCTAATACAGCAATATTACTGAGTCTATTACTGCACTATTTCAGAGTCTATTACTGTGGTATTACTGAGTCTAAAACAGCAAAAATACTATGCATTTTACTGCATTATTACTGAGTCTATTACTGCATTATTACTAAGTCTAATACAGCAATATTACTGAGTCTAATACAGCAATATTACTGAGTCTATTTCTGCATTCTTACTAATTCTAATACAGCAATATTACTGAGAATATTACTGCACTATTACTGAGTCTAATACAGCAATATTACTGAGTCTATTACTGCACTATTACTGAGTCTATTACTGCGGTATTACTGAGTCTAAAACAGCAAAATTACTATGCCTTTTACTGCACTATTACTGAGTCTGTTACTGCATTATTACTAAGTCTAATACAGCAATATTACTGAGTCTATTATTGCATTCTTACTAATTCTAATACAGCAATATTACTGAGTCTAATACAGCAATATTACTGAGTCTAATACAGCAATATTACTGAGTCTATTACTGCATTCTTACTAATTCTAATACAGCAATATTACTGAGAATATTACTGCCCTATTACTGAGTCTAATACAGCAATAATACTGAGCCTATTACTGCACTATTACTGAGTATAATATAGCAATATTACTGCACTATTACAAAGCCTTACTGCATTATTCATTAGCTTATTACTGCACTATTACTAAGTCTATTACTGCATTATTAATTACCTTATTACTGCACTATTACTTAACGTATTACTGCACTATTACTGAGATTATTACTGCACTATTACTTATTACTGTACTATTACTGAGCTTATTACTGCAATTTTACTAAACCTAGTATTGCATCATTACTAAGCTTATTACTGCACTGTTACTAAACCTATTACTGCATAATTACTGAGCTTATTACTGCACTATTACTAAACCTATTACTGCATTATTACTGAGCTTATTAATGCACTATTACTAAACCTACTACTGCATTATTACTGAGATTATTACTGCACTATTACTAAACCTATTACTGCATTATTACTGAGATTATTACTGCACCATTACTTTTACTGTATTATTACTGAACGTATTACTATTATTTATTATATTATTTATTACATTTATTATTTACTATGAAAATCAAATAAAATAGATTTAAAAAAAAAATAAAAAAAAATGTAAGGCTATAGAGTTTAATATGACACATTTATGATGGAAAAAGCCAAAGGATGATTATAGACTCAATGGCACTTTACTGGCTGTAACCAAACTAACAGGACGTGGGCGTTATTAATACAGCAACATTACTGAGTCTATTACTGCACTATTACTGAATCTAATACAGCAATATTACTGATCCTAATACTGCACTATTACTAAGTCTAATACAGCAATATTACTGAGTCTATTACTGCACTATTACTTAAAATAACACAGCAATATTACTGATCCTAATACTGCACTATTACTGAGTCTAATACAGAAATATTACTGAGCCTATTATTGCACTATTACTGAGTCTAATACAGCAATATTACTGATCTTATTACTGCACTATTACTGAGTCTAATACAGCAATATTACTGAGTCTAATACAATAATATTACTGAGTCTATTGCTGCACTTTTACTGAGTCTAATACAGCAATATTACTGAGTATAATACAGCAATATTACTCAGTCTAGTACTGTACTATTACTGAGTATAATACAGCAATATTACTCAGTCTAGTACTGTACTATTACTGAGTCTAATACAGCAATATTACTCAGTCTATTACTGCACTATTTTTGAGTCTAATACAGCAATATTAATCAGTCTATTACTGCACTATTTTTGAGTCTAATACAGCAATATTACTGAGTCTATTACTGCACTATTACTAAGTCTAATTCAGCAATATTACTGAGTCTATTACTGCACTATTACTGAGTCTAATACAGCAATATTACTGAGTCTATTTACTGCACTATTACTGAGTCTAAAATAGAAATATTACCGAGCCTATTACTGCATTATTACTAAGTCTAATACAGCAATATTACTGATTCTACTACTGCACTATTACAGAGTCTAATACAGCAATATTACTGAGTCTAATACAACAATATTACTGAGTCTATTACTGCACTATTACTGAGTCTAAAACCGTAATATTACTGTGTCTAATACAATAATATTACTGAGTCTTTAACTGCACTAATACTGAGTCTAATAGAGCAATATTACCAAGTATATTACTTCATTATTATTAAGTCTAATGCAGCAATATCACTGAGTCTAATACAGCAATATTGCTGAGTTTAATACAGCAATATTACTGATCCTATTACTGCACTATTACTGAATCTAATACAACAATATTACAGAGTCTATTACTGCACTATTACTGAGTCTAATACAGCAATATCACTGAGAATATTACTGCCCTATTACTGAGTCTAATACAGAAATATTACTGACTCTACTACTGCACTATTACAGAGTCTAATACAGCAATATTACTGAGTCTAATACAACAATATTACTGAGTCTAATACAATAATATTACTGAGTCTATTGCTGCACTTTTACTGAGTCTAATACAGCAATATTACTGAGTATAATACAGCAATATTACTCAGTCTATCACTGCACTATTTTTGAGTCTAATACAGCAATATTAATCAGTCTATTACTGCACTATTTTTGAGTCTAATACAGCAATATTACTGAGTCTATTACTGCACTATTACTAAGTCTAATACAGCAATATTACTGAGTCTATTACTGCACTATTACTGAGTCTAATACAGCAATATTACTGAGTCTATTTACTGCACTATTACTGAGTCTAAAACAGAAATATTACCGAGCCTATTACTGCATTATTACTAAGTCTAATACAGCAATATTACTGAGTCTACTACTGCACTATTACAGAGTCTAATACAGCAATATTACTGAGTCTAATACAACAATATTACTGAGTCTATTACTGCACTATTACTGAGTCTAAACCCGTAATATTACTGTGTCTAATACAATAATATTACTGAGTCTTTAACTGCACTAATACTGAGTCTAATAGAGCAATATTACCAAGTCTATTACTTCATTATTATTAAGTCTAATGCAGCAATATCACTGAGTCTAATACAGCAATATTGCTGAGTTTAATACAGCAATATTACTGATCCTATTACTGCACTATTATTGAATCTAATACAACAATATTACAGAGTCTATTACTGCACTATTACTGAGTCTAATACAGCAATATCACTGAGAATATTACTGCCCTATTACTGAGTCTAATACAGAAATATTACTGAGTCTACTACTGCACTATTACAGAGTCTAATACAGCAATATTACTGAGTCTAATACAACAATATTACTGAATCTATTACTGCACTATTACTGAGTCTAGAACAGTAATATTACTGTGTCTAATACGATAATATTTCTGAGTCTTTTACTGCACTAATACTGAATCTAATAGAGCAATATTACTTCATTATTACTGTTTAATACAGCAATATTACTGAGTCCAATACAGCAATATTACTGAGAATATTACTGCACCATTACTGAGTCTAATACAGCAATATCACTGAGAATATTACTGCCCTATTACTGAGTCTAATACAGCAATACTACTGAGCATATTACTGCACTATTACTGAGTCTAATAAAGCAATATTACTGCACTATTACTAAGCCTATTACTGCATTATTTATTAGCTTATTACTGCACTATTACTAAGTCTATTACTGCATTATTAATTAGCTTATTACTGCACAATTACTTAACGGATTACTGCACTATTACTGAGATTATTACTGCACTATTATTACTAAGCTTATACTGCAATGTTACTAAAGTCTAAAACAGCAATATTACTGAGCCTATTACTGCATTTTTACTAAGTCTAATACAGCAATATTACTGAGTCTAATACAACAATATTACTGAGTTCATTACTGCACTATTACTGGGTCTAAAACAGTAATATTACTGAGTCTAATACAACAATATTACTGAGTCTATTACTGTACTATTACTGAGTCTAATACAGTAATATTACTGAGTCTATTACTGCATTATTACTAAGTCTAATACAGCAATACTACTGAGTCTAATACAACAATATTACTGAGTCTAATACAACAATATTACTGAATCTATTACTGCACTATTACTGAGTCTAGAACAGTAATATTACTGTGTCTAATACGATAATATTTCTGAGTCTTTTACTGCACTAATACTGAATCTAATAGAGCAATATTACTTCATTATTACTGTTTAATACAGCAATATTACTGAGTCTAATACAGCAATATTACTGAGAATATTACTGCACCATTACTGAGTCTAATACAGGAATATCACTGAGAATATTACTGCCCTATTACTGAGTCTAATACAGCAATACTACTGAGCATATTACTGCACTATTACTGAGTCTAATAAAGCAATATTACTGCACTATTACTAAGCCTATTACTGCATTATTTATTAGCTTATTACTGCACTATTACTAAGTCTATTACTGCATTATTAATTAGCTTATTACTGCACAATTACTTAACGTATTACTGCACTATTACTGAGATTATTACTGCACTATTATTACTAAGCTTATACTGCAATGTTACTAAAGTCTAAAACAGCAATATTACTGAGCCTATTACTGCATTTTTACTAAGTCTAATACAGCAATATTACTGAGTCTAATACAACAATATTACTGAGTTCATTACTGCACTATTACTGGGTCTAAAACAGTAATATTACTGAGTCTAATACAACAATATTACTGAGTCTATTACTGTACTATTACTGAGTCTAATACAGTAATATTACTGAGTCTATTACTGCATTATTACTAAGTCTAATACAGCAATACTACTGAGTCTAATACAACAATATTACTGAGTTCATTACTGCACTATTACTGGGTCTAAAACAGTAATATTACTGAGTCTAATACAACAATATTACTGAGTCTATTACTGTACTATTACTGAGTCTAATACAGTAATATTACTGAGTCTATTACTGCATTATTACTAAGTCTAATACAGCAATACTACTGAGTCTAATACAGCAATATTACTGAGAATATTACTGCACTATTACTGGGTCTAAAACAGTAATATTACTGAGTCTAATACAACAATATTACTGAGTCTATTACTGTACTATTACTGAGTCTAATACAGTAATATTACTGAGTCTATTACTGCATTATTACTAAGTCTAATACAGCAATATTACTGAGTCTAATACAGCAATATTACTGAGAATATTACTGCACTATTACTGAGTCTAATACAGCAATATCACTGAGAATATTACTGCCTTATTACTGAGTCTAATACAGCAATAATACTGAGCCTATTACTGCACTATTACTGAGTCTAATATAGCAATATTACTGCACTATTACTAACCCTATTACTGCATTATTAATTAGCTTATTGCTGCACAATTACTTAACGTATTACTGCACTATTTCTGAGATTATTACTGCACTATTACTTAACCTATTACTGTACTATTACTGAGATTATTACTGCACTATTACTTAACCTATTACTGTACTATTACTGAGCTTATTACTGCACTTTTACTAAACCTAGTATTGCATTATTACGAAGCTTATTACTGCACTATTACTAAACCTATTACTGCATTATTACTGAGCTTATTACTGCACTATTACTAAACCTACTACTGCATTATTACTGATCTTATTACTGCACTATTACTAAACCTATTACTGCATTATTATTGAGCTTATTACTGCACCATTACTTTTACTGCATTATTACTAAGCTTATTACTGCACTATTACTTATTACTGTACTATTACTAAACCTAGTACTGCATTTTTACTGAGCTTATTACTGCACTGTTACTGCATTATTACTGAGCTTATTCAAAGTAGATAGTTGCGGCTGCACAGCTCCCGGAGTTCTCTGCCGAAGTCTGTCCCGGGTATATGACGTCACCCGCTGTAGCGGACGCAAATGTCTCCGTGGTAAGTCTTCGATTCAGGGAAAGGTGCAAAGCTCAGAGGTGCGGGAACCAACCGCACATACTAGTACAAGAAAAACGGAGGAGCTGCACAAAAGTTCAAATATCATGAAGCAAATTTATTGCATACAGTTGAAAGAGACAAACATAGCAAAAGGTGTCTGACGCGTTTCCCGCCCTCTAGTGGCGCTTCATCAGAGACATAATGAGCATGTACACAACCTATCCTTATATCAGGTAATACCTGCCCACACTCTTGCCCACATATAACTAAATTCAAAACATAAAAATAAAATACAGTGAAAAACAAAAGCAAGTGTGTATATAAAAACAGAACAAGATACATCTCATTTACAGTGCTGTCCCTGTACTAGTACACAACATTCTATTAAGGAATCCGGCCATTATGAGCAATGTTGTTCAAGAGTGAAGAAAATAGAAAAACTTAATAAAGTCAAAGAGAAAACCTTATATATATATATTACAAAAAACAAAAGCAGAAAAATGGATAATTCAGACAATTCAGGCAAATCAAACATTAAAGGGACATTCCAAAAAGATTTTTTCTCCCAATTTACTCAGAGGGCCCCTATTACATATGCTAAACGACGCTGGTGCAAAAAAGAACTCCACTATAGTAGAGACATTTTCCATATATATATATAAGCTGTTGTACAAGGAGCCTATAAAAGTTCTCTCCATTTATCAGCATTTGTTATTGTGCAGTAATGCACCAGCATCCATCAGCATATCCAAACTTCTCAACGTAGCAGCAATATCGCATCACTAATACATATGCGTTAACATCTACCAATATTACTATTACTGAGCTTATTACTGTACTATTACTGAGCTTATTAGTGCACTGTTACTGCAATATTAATGAGCGTATTAGTGCTCTATTATTACACTATTACTGAGCTTATTAGTGCACTGTTACTGCAATATTAATGAGCTTATTAGTGCACTATTACTGCATTATTACTTAGCTTATTACTGTATTATTACTGAGCTTATTAGTGCATTGTACTGCATTATTACTGAGCTTATAAGTGCACTATTACTGCATTATTAGTGAGCTTATTAGTGCTCTATTACTGCATTATTACTGAGCTTATTAGTGCTCTATTACTGCATTATTATTGAGCTTATTAGTGCACTATTACGGCATTATCACTTAGCTTATTAGTGCTCTATTACTGCATTATTAATGATCAAATAAATGCTTTATTACTGCATTATTACTGAGCTTATTAGTGCACTATTACTGCATTATTGCTGAGCTTATTAGTGCTCTATTACTGCATTATTACTGAGCTTATTAATGCACTATTAATGAGTTTATTAGTGCTCTATTACTGCATTATTACTGAGTTATTGATGCTCTATTACTACATTATTACTGAGCTAATTAGTGCACTATTACTGCGCTTATTAATGCTCTATTACTGCATTATTACTTAGCTTATTAGTGCTCTATTACTGCATTATTACTGAGCATATTAGAGCACTATTACTGCATTATTACTGAGCTTATTAGTGCTCTATTACTGCATTATTACTGAGCATATTAGTGCTCTATTACTGCATTATTAATGAGCTTATTAGTGCTCTATTACTGGATTATTACTGAGCTTATTAGTGCTCTATTACTGCATTATTACTGATCTTATTAGTTCTCTATTACTGAATTATTACTGCCATTATTATTGTGCTATTTATAGCCTATTAATGCATATTACTGAATATATTACTGTGCTATTTAGTACTGTTGATGTGTTTTGCTGCATTATGTCTGCGCTATTACTTAGCATATTACTGTAATGTTACAGTACTACAGTTGCCTCTTTAATGAATTCTTGTTCAGTGTTCTGTCTCAGCTTGTTTATTTACTGAGACACTTGTTTTTATTCTCATAAAGTGAGCACCTAGTACCAGGGTGCCAGCTAGACCTGGGCATTGCTGTTATTATGGTGATTTAGTGCCCACATACTGATGACTCCTATCACATGCCCTGCGTCACGTGACATGCAAGCTCAGTTTCCATGTTCCCTCCCTGCAGCTGTTGCTAAGTCGAGCGTGCATGCTCAAATGTGATAGGTTGCCTGCTGGTGGTGACGACAGCGGAGTCTATAAGTAAAGGGGCGATGTTATGCAGATGAGGCAGTGGGGTTTTGTTGCGGTGTGTGCGGGGAGGATGCGGCCGTGCTGTGAGGGGCGAACTGAGGACCGGCGGGGCTGATATTCACTGGGTAAGTGAGCGCTGCCTTCAGCTCCAATACCAAGAGCCCCCAGCAGTAACTGAGCATCTTCCTTATTGGTGATAGGCGATTAGTAAAGCAGCAGAACAGCAGTCCGATTTAAAAGCTGAGTGGTGGGCACAAAAGCGGAGCCGACCCCTGGCTGGATACAGGTCACAGGGTGCAGCAGATTTACCTCCAGGCTGGGTGATGGGTGCTACAGATCCAATAACAGGCTGAGTGCAGGGTGATGGGTGCAGCAAATCTAATGCCAGGCTGAGTGCAGGGTGAGAGGTGCAGCAAATCTAATGCCAGGCTGAGTGCAGGGTGAGAGGTGCAGCAAATCTAATGCCAGGCTGAGTGCAGGGTGAGAGGTGCAGCAAATCTAATGCCAGGCTGAGTGCAGGGTGAGAGGTGCAGCAAATCTAATGCCAGGCTGAGTGCAGGGTGATGGGTGCAGCAAATCTAATGCCAGGCTGAGTGCAGGGTGATGGGTGCAGCAAATCTAATGCCAGGCTGAGTGCAGGGTGAGAGGTGCAGCAAATCTAATGCCAGGCTGAGTGCAGGGTGATGGGTGCAGCAAATCTAATGCCAGGCTGAGTGCAGGGTGATGGGTGCAGCAAATCTAATGCCAGGCTGAGTGCAGGGTGAGAGGTGCAGCAAATCTAATGCCAGGCTGAGTGCAGGGTGATGGGTGCAGCAAATCTAATGCCAGGCTGAGTGCAGGGTGAGAGGTGCAGCAAATCTAATGCCAGGCTGAGTGCAGGGTGATGGGTGCAGCAAATCTAATGCCAGGCTGAGTGCAGGGTGATGGGTGCAGCAAATCTAATGCCAGGCTGAGTGCAGGGTGATGGGTGCAGCAGATCCAGTGCCAGGCTGAGTGCAGGGTGATAGGTGCAGCAGATCCAGTGCCAGGCTGAGTGCAGGGTGATAGGTGCAGCAAATCTAATGCCAGGCTGAGTGCAGGGTGATGGGTGCAGCAAATCTAATGCCAGGCTGAGTGCAGGGTGATGGGTGCAGCAAATCTAATGCCAGGCTGAGTGCAGGGTGATAGGTGCAGCAAATCTAATGCCAGGCTGAGTGCAGGGTGATAGGTGCAGCAAATCTAATGCCAGGCTGAGTGCAGGGTGAGAGGTGCAGCAAATCCAATGCCAGGCTGAGTGCAGGGTGAGAGGTGCAGCAAATCTAATGCCAGGCTGAGTGCAGGGTGAGAGGTGCAGCAAATCTAATGCCAGGCTGAGTGCAGGGTGATGGGTGCAGCAAATCTAATGCCAGGCTGAGTGCAGGGTGATAGGTGCAGCAAATCTAATGCCAGGCTGAGTGCAGGGTGAGAGGTGCAGCAAATCTAATGCCAGGCTGAGTGCAGGGTGAGAGGTGCAGCAAATCTAATGCCAGGCTGAGTGCAGGGTGATGGGTGCAGCAAATCTAATGCCAGGCTGAGTGCAGGGTGATGGGTGCAGCAAATCTAATGCCAGGCTGAGTGCAGGGTGATGGGTGCAGCAAATCTAATGCCAGGCTGAGTGCAGGGTGATGGGTGCAGCAGATCCAGTGCCAGGCTGAGTGCAGGGTGATAGGTGCAGCAGATCCAGTGCCAGGCTGAGTGCAGGGTGATAGGTGCAGCAAATCTAATGCCAGGCTGAGTGCAGGGTGAGAGGTGCAGCAAATCTAATGCCAGGCTGAGTGCAGGGTGATGGGTGCAGCAAATCTAATGCCAGGCTGAGTGCAGGGTGATGGGTGCAGCAAATCTAATGCCAGGCTGAGTGCAGGGTGATGGGTGCAGCAAATCTAATGCCAGGCTGAGTGCAGGGTGATGGGTGCAGCAGATCCAGTGCCAGGCTGAGTGCAGGGTGATAGGTGCAGCAGATCCAGTGCCAGGCTGAGTGCAGGGTGATAGGTGCAGCAAATCTAATGCCAGGCTGAGTGCAGGGTGATGGGTGCAGCAAATCTAATGCCAGGCTGAGTGCAGGGTGATGGGTGCAGCAAATCTAATGCCAGGCTGAGTGCAGGGTGATAGGTGCAGCAAATCTAATGCCAGGCTGAGTGCAGGGTGATAGGTGCAGCAAATCTAATGCCAGGCTGAGTGCAGGGTGAGAGGTGCAGCAAATCTAATGCCAGGCTGAGTGCAGGGTGAGAGGTGCAGCAAATCTAATGCCAGGCTGAGTGCAGGGTGAGAGGTGCAGCAAATCTAATGCCAGGCTGAGTGCAGGGTGATGGGTGCAGCAAATCTAATGCCAGGCTGAGTGCAGGGTGATAGGTGCAGCAAATCTAATGCCAGGCTGAGTGCAGGGTGAGAGGTGCAGCAAATCTAATGCCAGGCTGAGTGCAGGGTGAGAGGTGCAGCAAATCTAATGCCAGGCTGAGTGCAGGGTGATGGGTGCAGCAAATCTAATGCCAGGCTGAGTGCAGGGTGATGGGTGCAGCAAATCTAATGCCAGGCTGAGTGCAGGGTGATGGGTGCAGCAAATCTAATGCCAGGCTGAGTGCAGGGTGAGAGGTGCAGCAAATCTAATGCCAGGCTGAGTGCAGGGTGATAGGTGCAGCAAATCTAATGCCAGGCTGAGTGCAGGGTGATAGGTGCAGCAAATCTAATGCCAGGCTGAGTGCAGGGTGATAGGTGCAGCAAATCTAATGCCAGGCTGAGTGCAGGGTGATAGGTGCAGCAAATCTAATGCCAGGCTGAGTGCAGGGTGAGAGGTGCAGCAAATCTAATGCCAGGCTGAGTGCAGGGTGATGGGTGCAGCAGATCCAGTGCCAGGCTGAGTGCAGGGTGATGGGTGCAGCAAATCTAATGCCAGGCTGAGTGCAGGGTGAGAGGTGCAGCAAATCTAATGCCAGGCTGAGTGCAGGGTGATGGGTGCAGCAAATCTAATGCCAGGCTGAGTGCAGGGTGAGAGGTGCAGCAAATCTAATGCCAGGCTGAGTGCAGGGTGAGAGGTGCAGCAAATCTAATGCCAGGCTGAGTGCAGGGTGATGGGTGCAGCAAATCTAATGCCAGGCTGAGTGCAGGGTGATGGGTGCAGCAAATCTAATGCCAGGCTGAGTGCAGGGTGATGGGTGCAGCAAATCTAATGCCAGGCTGAGTGCAGGGTGATGGGTGCAGCAGATCCAGTGCCAGGCTGAGTGCAGGGTGATGGGTGCAGCAAATCTAATGCCAGGCTGAGTGCAGGGTGATGGGTGCAGCAAATCTAATGCCAGGCTGAGTGCAGGGTGAGAGGTGCAGCAAATCTAATGCCAGGCTGAGTGCAGGGTGATGGGTGCAGCAAATCTAATGCCAGGCTGAGTGCAGGGTGAGAGGTGCAGCAAATCTAATGCCAGGCTGAGTGCAGGGTGATGGGTGCAGCAAATCTAATGCCAGGCTGAGTGCAGGGTGATGGGTGCAGCAAATCTAATGCCAGGCTGAGTGCAGGGTGATGGGTGCAGCAGATCCAGTGCCAGGCTGAGTGCAGGGTGATAGGTGCAGCAGATCCAGTGCCAGGCTGAGTGCAGGGTGATAGGTGCAGCAAATCTAATGCCAGGCTGAGTGCAGGGTGATAGGTGCAGCAAATCTAATGCCAGGCTGAGTGCAGGGTGATAGGTGCAGCAAATCTAATGCCAGGCTGAGTGCAGGGTGATGGGTGCAGCAAATCTAATGCCAGGCTGAGTGCAGGGTGATGGGTGCAGCAGATCCAGTGCCAGGCTGAGTGCAGGGTGATAGGTGCAGCAAATCTAATGCCAGGCTGAGTGCAGGGTGATAGGTGCAGCAAATCTAATGCCAGGCTGAGTGCAGGGTGATAGGTGCAGCAAATCTAATGCCAGGCTGAGTGCAGGGTGATAGGTGCAGCAAATCTAATGCCAGGCTGAGTGCAGGGTGATGGGTGCAGCAAATCTAATGCCAGGCTGAGTGCAGGGTGATGGGTGCAGCAGATCCAGTGCCAGGCTGAGTGCAGGGTGATGGGTGCAGCAAATCTAATGCCAGGCTGAGTGCAGGGTGATAGGTGCAGAAAATCTAATGCCAGGCTGAGTGCAGGGTGATAGGTGCAGCAGATCCAGTGCCAGGCTGAATGTAGGGTGATGGGTGCAGCAGATCCAGTGCCAGGCTGGGTGCAGCAGATCTAATGCCAGGCTGAATGTAGGGTGATAGGTGCAGCAGATCCAGTGCCAGGCTGAATGCAGGGCGATGGGTGCAGCAGGGCCAGTGCCAGGCTGAGTGCAGGGTGATGGGTGCAGCAGGGCCAGTGCCAGGCTGAATGTAGGGTGATGGGTGCAGCAGATCCAGTGCCAGGCTGGGTGCAGCAGATCTAATGCCAGGCTGAATGTAGGGTGATAGGTGCAGCAGATCCAGTGCCAGGCTGAATGCAGGGCGATGGGTGCAGCAGGGCCAGTGCCAGGCTGAGTGCAGGGTGATGGGTGCAGCAGATCCAGTGCCAGGCTGAGTGCAAGGGTGATGGTTGCTACAGATCCAGTACCAGAGCTTTCCTGGGCTGAGTGCAGGGTGATGGGGTGCAGCAGGGATGGGTGATGGGTGCAGCTTGGACAATTACTCTAGATTGGGTGCAGTGATTATGTAGCTGTAAAACACACTGTGCAGCTGTGATATACCAGGAAATTCTCCCACTTCGCTTCATACACAATATCTGCAGTTTGGGTGATCTCCTAAACTGTTTCCTTGTTATGATTATAACTGTTTTGATAAAGCAAATAACATATAGTTTTGGGATCTGTAATCACAAAACTACTAGAATACAATTTTTTATAATGTCAGACTATCTGCTGGTCTCAGTTTAGAGGTTTTTACCTTGGTTCCTTCCTCAGATTAACTACAAGTGGTTTTCTTCACAGGGGCAGATTAATAGAATCAAAGAACCCCATAAAATCACGGCCTTTCAAGTGGGTAACATGTGATGCTTTTGTCGGTTATATTTGGGTCAGTACATGACAAATCCTCAGGTTTTACTGAGCGCTGACTCATAACCATATTCTCTTGGTTTGCTGCTGTATATTCATATGCATAAGCCCTACTGACTCCATCTGACACCATTTGGGCACCTTAGCCAACGCTAAGGTTTGTAAGCTTGGTTGAAGTTTCTAGATCCTTATGTATCAGGAGAGTCTTTTGTATCTGAATATTCAATGTCATGGCACATATTGTACAATATATATTCTGCCCTTCTATACCTTCTATACACATTTGTAGATAAGACATTTTATTTGTCCTCTTGGCTGCAATGCATTGCTGTGCAGTAAGTTAGGGTTCTCTCAGGTAGTCAAGGAGTTAAAGGGATATGAACCCCAAAAATGTTCTTTTGTGATTCAGATAGAACAGACCATTTAAAAAAAGTTTCCGATTTACTTCTATTATCAAATTTGCTTTGTTCCTGTGCTATTCTGTGTTTAGGAGATACCTAGGTAGTCATCTGGTGCACTACACAGCAGGAAATAGTTCTGCCCTCTAGTGGTCTTGCAGATGGGTAACATTAATGCCAAACTGCGGCCATATAGGGCTCTAGAAATGGGCCGGCTCCTACGCATACAACCCTGCTTTTCAATCTAAGATTCCTAAAAAATGAAGAAAAATCACTACTAGAAGTAAATTAGAAAGTTATTTAAAATTGCATGTTCTGTCTGAATCATGAAAGAAAAAAATGTGTGTTTGATATCCCTTTAAGTGTGTTGAGGATCATATATATTCTTTACATCAGTCTTCTGATGCCTGGATAAGAGGTTGGAATCTGCCAGTTGTTTTCCTTTTCTCTGCATGTGGCTTGGATATCAAATCAGGGATTTCCTCTAGATCTAGTTTCAATCTGTTGGGATCCAGACATTGCTCCGTGTGCTGATCATTCTGAGGATATGTGATACTGAGAGCTGAGCGTCTGACAGGCAGCATCTGCTTCTGGTTTACACATTTGTACTCTTTTGTCTTGCGTCTGGGTGTAGGACATAGGCGGATAATCCAAATGGATAACAAAACTGTTTCCTTTCTAGTTGCTGTCTCACCTCTTTGTTTCATTTAAATGTTGCTGGACCCAGAGATAAACAGAACTTAAAGGGACAGTCAACACCAGAATTTTTGTTGTTTAAAAAGATAGATAATCCCTTTATTACCCATTCCCCAGTTTTGCAAAACCAACACTGTTATATTAATACACTTTTTACTTCTGTGACTAACTTGTATCTAAGCATCTTCTGACCGCCCCTAATCACATGACTTTTAGTTATTATCTATTGACTTGCAATTTAGCCAATTAGTGCAGTGTCTGTCACTAGCCACGGGCGTGATCACAATGCTATCTATATGGCCTACATGAACTTGCTCTCCCCTGCTGTGAAAAGTAAATAAAATAGAGGCGGCCTTCAAGGGCTTAGAAATTATCATATGTGCCTTCCTAGGTTTGCTTTCAACTAAGAATACCAAGAGAACAAAGCAAAATTGTTGATAAAAGTAAATTGGAAAGTTGTTTAAAATTACATGCCCTATTTGAAAAATGAAAGTTTTTTTTGGACTTGACTGTCCCTTTAATGAGAGATCTGTCTGATGCTGTGGACTGAGAATCAGGTACCATTTTTTTCTGCTGTATGAGGTTGTGTTTTACTTTGTACGAGTTGCACAAGAGCAAATAATTCCTTATCACTTATTATTTGTAGCTTGTATTAAAGGGACATAAAACAAGTTGGGATAGAGACAAAATATAATATGCACTTTAATTACTTGCAAATTTATACTGCAGTGCCTCGCCATTAAAGGGACACTGAACCCAAATATTTTCTTTTGTGATTCAGAAAGAGCATGCAATTTTAAAGAACTTTCTAATTTACTCCTATTATCAATTTTTCTTTGTTCTCTTGCTTTCTTTATTTGAAAAAGAAGGCATCTAAGCTATTTTTTTTGTTCAGAACCATGGAAAGCACTTGTTTATTGGTGGATGAATTTCTGCACCAATCAGCAAGAACACAGTGTGTTCACCAAAAATGGGCCGGCATCTAAACTTACATTCTTGCATTTCAAATAAGGATACCAAGAGAATGAAAAGAATTTGATAATAGGAGTAAATTAGAAAGTTGCTTAAAATTTTATGCTCTATCTGAATCACAATAGAAAAAATTCGGGTTCAGTGTCCTTAAACATTTGTTTAATGAAAACTATTTTTAATTAGCCCTTTTAGGGTATGTACAGATCTCAACCTGTTTTATGTCCCTTTAAGTATAACATCTGAGTGATACATTATTAATTGTAGCAAGAGAACAGACTATTAGAAACTGCTTTTGTGAGTTTTCGGTGACCATATTAATGTCCTTCAAATCACATTGTTGCAGTTCGTTTAAGATTTAACTGTGACTGGAGCTGACACAAGACCTCCCTTGTGTTTCACAGAGCGTTTGCCAACAAGTTTGTGCCAAAAAAAGCTGTTGGCATTTTTTGAATTTTGAATTTTACAATCTCCTCTAAACCTGACATTTTCATTAGCAGATACATAAAAATTAAAAACTTTTAAAGGGAAATTAGACACAAAATACCACAAAATGTTTATTTGTAATTTGCTTATTTTGTCACTTTTCCTGTTAGTTACCTCTGGAAAGTATGTTATTTCCACTACCCATAGAGAGACGGGCGTATATCCTGCACAACCCAGAACCCTTCTTCAATGTTCTATACAATGATTGGTTAATTAATTAGTGCAGATAATAAAGGATGAATCCTATGGAGGTGCGCACAGCTGATGAACAGGACCCAGCTTAGATAACAATCTCAGGGAAAGCGAAGTTCCTGGAACAGCCAGCAACCAATATGATACGGCAGCACTCTTGGAGAGGAATAGTTGTAAAAGTCTGTAGAAGCAGAAAAAAGAGAGGCACCTTATGGGACAGTATCGTAGTACAGTGGTAAGGGCAGGAGACAGCACACACAACGAGTCAGGATACTCACAAAAATGATGGCATAAACGTATGCCTCACTAGACAGGACGGGACCTTAGTCGCCCGCCAGATGGACCAATGGAAAGATAGATCCGGAACTCCAGGGTCCAATCCGCAGCTACAGGAGGTAGAATCGTCAGAGGAACGGGTAGCCCGTGATAGGACCAATTGCTGTTAGCTCTTAGTATGAGTGGGGGGTAACCGGTTGGTCCGGTTACCCGCCACTCATAATAAGAGCTAACAGCAATTGGTCCTATCACGGGCTACCCGTTCCTCTGACGATTCTACCTCCTGTACCTGCGGATTGGACCCTGGAGTTCCGGATCTATCTTTCCATTGGTCCGTCTGGCGGGCGACTAAGGTCCCGTCCTGTCTAGTGAGGCATACGTTTATGCCATCATTTTTGTGAGTATCCTGACTCGTTGAATTAATTAGTGCAGCAGCTCATAAATATCTATTTCTAACTGGCCACAACAGAGGAGATAAAATAAACCTACACAGGAGTCTCTCTAAGGGGTGTATTCTTTGTACTGTAAAGTAAATATTACTTGCAAAATCATAGTTTTGAAGGCTTTTAAGATAAAAAAAAATTTAATACAGGGTTTCACAATACAGTGATTAATATGCTTTACATATGCACATATACAAAGTGGTTTAAAGGGACATAAAACAAGTTGGATAGAGACAAAATATAATATGTACTTTAATTACTTTACCTGCAAATGTATACTGCAGTGCCTTGTCATTAACCCTTTCTTTTTAGTTTCTGAATTGTACAGCTCTAACTCCCCCCACACAATTCCTTTTAGGGCTTTATCTATTGTTGCTTTGGTAAAATGCAAATGTGAATAGGGATTATCTGCTGGAGCAGCCTAGAAGCTGTGAACTCAGTAGAAATACAATGCCTGTGTCTAAACACTGGTAAGAGGGGTGGAGTTAGCTGATCCAGGCAGCTTTTGAAAATTATTTTAAAATACTTGCCAGCAATTTTAAACATTTTTTTTATGCAAACCATTTTTAATTAATTAGCCCTTTTAGGATATGCACAGATCTCAACCTGTTTTATGGCACTTTAATATCTCTTAACTCGGGGGTCGACAAATCTGTGTAAAATTTAGGAGTCAGTAAGAATATTTAGGAGCCAGACAGTGATATTTGTATATAGATATGTGGAGAATAACAAAACCGTCAGGAGCCAGGGGTAAAATTCCAGAAGTAGCTTCCTGGCTACTGGGTTTGTCGAGCCCTGCTTTAACTAACCAAAACCCTAACTCAGGGCTCGACAAATCCAGGAGCCTGGGAGCCACTGGCTCCTAGAATTTTACCCCTGGCTCCTAACTTTTTGGGTTATTCTCCATATATCTATGTACAAACCCAACTGTCTGGCTCCTAAAAACATTCCTGGCTGCTAAATATTCTTACTGGCTCCTAATTTTTAAACAGATTTGTCAAGCACTGCGGCCTAACTAGATCTTTACATGAATGCATCCAGGCTTATAAAGGCGTAGAGCTTTGCACAGGTTTGCTTTGTGCAGTCAGAGGGATGTTTGTGATTTGAGACTTTTTATTTTAATAAAACTGTGAAATAAAGGATTGTTCGGTCATTTGCAAAACCAATGTCATGCGCTGCTGTACTCAGTCTCTCGTTGAGTTGTTTGGCAGTGCGTCCACGCCAGGATTAAATTCCCTTGGGTGCTGTCCCTTGTTGGCTGACATTCAGGCAGGGTTTGTGTGAAATATTAGTCGGCATGTTCTGGCTTTATGGGGCTGTGTGTTTCTCTGTTGTAACCTCAGAGTCTGTCTCGCTGAAATCCTGGTGTTGTACAGTATGTGGTTAATAAAGGGACGTTGTACTCAAAATTGTTCTGTCGTGTATGTTGGAGCAGCACATATGTCAAATATATTTTTGCTTGGGGAAAAAAAAAAAAGCTTAAAAGGATGTGAAACCCCAAATATTTGCTTTGTTCTCATGGTATTCTTTGTTGAGGCGATACTTAGGTACGTGTCTGGAGCACGATATGACAGGAAATAGTGCTCCTGCAATGGATAATCTTTCCATCGGCTGCCATATAGTGCTCCTGCAATGGATAATCTTGCAATCGGCTGCCATATAGTGCTCAGTATAGGTAGTGTTTTCAATAGACAAAAACGGTTATTTCATACACCAATATAAAGGTAAATGAAATTCCCTTTTACTGTAATTAGGTTAAACAAATGGAATCTACATAAGAAAAATCTCTACGTCCATGGAATAAACAAAATGAGAGTTTTACTATCTTCTGCTGTGATCATTAGGGGCTTTTCTAGAGGAAAACTTAATAACTAGAATCTCAGAGTTTGGAAGCCGCTAGAAGTCATTAATTCTATAATATTTCCTGTCTTGGTAAAGCTTAAAGGAACCTAAAATGTAACTTTCATGGATTAGATAGAACATGCCAATGTAAGAGACTTTTTCAATTGACTTTTATTCAAATGTGCTTTGTTCTCTTGGTGTTCTTGGTTGAGAAGCATACTTAGGTAGGCTGAGAGCAAGATGGTGATTGGTGACTACTTGCATATGCCTCTTTTCATTGGTTCTCTACATGTGCTCAGCTAGCTCCCAGTAGTGTATGTTCTGGAGCTGATTTTAACTGTGTTTAACCCCTTTACAAGGGTTAGACAAATAGTAATATGCAAGAAGTAGCTCAATCCTAAAATACTCTAACACATTAAGTAACATGATAGAACAAAAAGAAAGTGAAACAGAATATGTCTGAGACCCTGCAAAAACACTGCAAGATCAAAACAGTTCTGATAATTGAGTATTTGAACGAGTATTTACTGCAAATAGAAAAACTAAGGCACATTAAACCCCAGAAAGAGCAGTGGTTTTAAACAACTTTCTAATTTACTTCTATTATCAAAATTTTCTTTGTTCTCTAGTAGTATCTTTTACGAAAAGCAGGATTGGAAGATCAGGAGCATGCACGTGATTGGAGCAGTATAGAACAGCTGTTTTGCAAGAATATTATCTATTTGCAAGTGTACTAGATGGCTAGAAACACAAAATAATATTCTTTTGGTTTCATATTCCTTGAAAGAGCCATAATACCCAAATGTTGAAACACTTGAAAGTGATGCAACATAGCTGTAAAAAGCTGACTACAAAATATCACCTGAACATCTCTATGTAAAAAAGAAAGATATTTTACCTCAAAAGTTCCTCAGTAGCCACCTCACATTGTAAAGGACTTCTAAGCAACAGATCAGTATGTCTGTCCCGGGACAGCGGAAGGAGCGAGCTTTCGTGCACACTTATATTATTTCCCTATTCAGCTTAAGGAAGTTTACTATAAAATCTCATGAGATCACACTAAAAGAGTTCATGACCTCAGCACTGCTGATGCTGATTGGCTGCAGTTTATTTATTCTTTTTTTTTTTTTTTTTTTTTTACCTGCAGCTGAGTATAACTTTTTACACAGCACTTACTATGGTGAGCTGAGGAAGTTAAGATGTAAAATATCTTCCTTTTTTAAATAGAGATGCTCAGGTGATATTTTCCTCAGCTTTTTACAGTTATACTGCATCAGTTTCAAGTGATTTAGCATATGAGTATTATGTCCCTTTAAATTCCGTAACATCTTTATGCTTATTAAAAAAAATAAAAATCTTTGCATTGTACGTTCATGATTTATTCTGCACATTTCGAGCACATAGCTTGCAATCACAAGCCATTTTCTGTTTGTGGCCTGTAATGTTTACTAATCTAGATTGAGACCTTGCCTATGTGTTTAACACCATTGTTGGACATGGAAATGCCCATAATGAGTTGGTAATGAAAAAGAAGAAAAAACGTTCACCATTTAGAGCATTAGAATGCCCTTATAAACATTAGTATTGGTTATGCACAGCTTATAACTTTCATTTTTAGAAAGTGAAATATCAGTTTAGTGATAATTTGTCCTGCAGCTGCATGAGATAAAGGGACAGTTACCAGGCAGGACCATGCAACATGCTAATCTGAAATAACATTTAACCCTTAGGCTCCCAGAAAAGGAACAGTAGCTTTTGTAGCAACGCATTTTAATCCTCTCTGGTAGCAAAATGGTTAACTTATTCTCAAGTTTGTAATCTGCCTGACATCTGAGTGAGGCAGTTGTTCCAACAGTTATTCGCATGTGACAGCATTTCACACAGATAAGGAATTTGTTTTTAACATTTGGTTGCGCATCTGGGGTGAGCAAACTAAAACTATGGCTGTTTTAGACTTCAGATGTGCTATTAAAATGACATAAAACATTTAATTCCCAGCAGTATGTTTTATTAAATGAAATAAAAAACATTTAGTCTGCAGTTCTTTTGCAACTCTGCACTTAAATGCTGATATTTACAAAGAAGATGGAAATATTGTTATAAAGTACTTTAAATGAATATAGCACTGTAAAATTTTCTCCCCATTTACACATAACTAATCTACTTTTATTTTCTCATTTGAAATATGTTTTTACCCTCTGAAACCACCATCTACTAACAATTTTACTACAGCAGTATCCTATATTATAAAAGGCCAAGTGTTTGTCTCTACGGCGCATGACGGCTTCAGACAAACACTTGGCCTTGGATCCCTGCATGCGCACCTCCGTAGTTTAAGTAGCGCACAGCTGAGCATAGACCTTCGCATGCGCACCCACCCGACCTCGCACGCGCACCTCCGCAATCGAAACAGCAGCGCGAGGATCACATACGAGAGAGAGAGACTGCTGTACTGCACTGCACAACATGGCCCATGTGAACGGGCTTTAGGACTAGTTTGCTATAAAACGCTATGTAACAAGAGGCCTCAGTAGAAATCAGCCTTATGTGGGGAGCTGGAGAGAGTTCTCAGCCCAATTGAAAGGGCTTCCTTGCTGCTTGGATTACAATCAACTATAGTAAATTGCTTGTTTGAGTACAATGTTTCTTTAATATTTAAGTTATTTGAAAATAAGTATTTTGTATTTAGTTTCTGCAGTGCTGAAATACTTTCTTTAAAGGGCCACTGTAAGTAAATATTTTCTATGCCTGTTACTAACTAACTACCCCAAATACGCTTTTTATCAATAGCATTTCATTAACATATCTCTACCGTATATCAGAAATCTTGTCTGCAAATTTAATTGTTTTCCAAACCCACTCCGTGGGTATCCTTTGCTCTGTACCAATCCGCTTACAAAATGGCGCTTTAAACACAAAGTTATTGGTTTAAGTATTTTGAACACTCAGTGCTGAAAATAGTGGGCAGGATAACGTGACATCATCGGTGAATAAAAGATATAACTTTTAGAACGTTATGAAACTTCGTTTTGGAGAAAATATAGGTCAGTAGGTTTTAATTAATGTTTATTAACTTTAATATGTTAGTTGTTTAGCTTAAAAATTATAACAGAAAGTAATCCTTTAAACCTTAACATGCCAGACCATATTGAAGGAATAATAATTCAACCTTGATGTGCTGGAGCCTCTGGTTATAAATTGATAATGGGAATCAAGAATACCTCAACCCCCCCCCCTTACCACTGATGTTGAATCTATAGAGGTGCCCAAGTAGCGACACAGGAAACGGATGAGAGCTTTGATGCATTTGTTTAAAACCACTGCTTCAGACAAATGTAGAATCTTTATCATTTATTGTTTCAAATGAATGTTACATTTTTTATTTATTTTTTTAAATGTTTTTCTTCAATAATATGTGATCTTCCTATTAATATCAAAGGTAAGTTTTTAAAATGAAAAAAACTTGTCACCTTTTAGGGGGTTCCCTTTAATTTCATGACCACATTATGGCAGGGACGGTCTGTATTTATGGTTAGATACATTTTTTTAAAGTACAGAAATAAGCAACACCTCCCCAGATATAAGGGCATTCTTTAGTTGTGAAAGATTAGTTATAAATGTAAAAGGCGATTCTGTTAATAAAATGTACAGTATGTAACCCTATGTGGTTTGCAGTTTGGCAATCACTATTTGGTGATTCATAATAACTCCACATCAGCGAGTACAATGTTATCTATATGACACACATGAACTAGCAGTGTCTAACTGTGAACAATTTACTGAGCTAAGAGGTGACCTTCAAGCACTTAGAAATTAGCCTATGAGCCTACCTAGGTTTAGCTTTCAACTAAGAATACCAAGAGAACAAAGCAAATTCGATGGTAAAAGTCAATTGGAAAGTTGTTTAAAATGGCATGCCCTATCTGAATCATAAAAGTTTATTTTTGACATGACTGTCCCTTTAAATGCTATTGCGTTCACCAAGCAACAAATAAGTAAAATGCTTATTTTGGTCAATTACCAAAAATATATCTTGAAATTAGGATACAGCGCTTTATTTTTAAAAAGTAATTAAAACTGCATGTTGATTCGCATGAAATCATCTGGAAAGCATATCTGTTACATACATACAGTCAACACTAAGATGGCTATATTCATTGTATGTCTGCATAACGAATAATTAAAACCAGCCCCTTTTTTATTTTTATTTTAAAAACACCAGGGAACACTAAGTGGTAGATTTTATTTAAAGGGACAGTCTACTCCAGAATATTTATTGTTTAAAAAGATAGATAATCCAGTAAAGTAAATTGGAAACGTAAAAAAAAATGTTATATTCTGTCTGAGTCGCAAAACAAAATCTTTGTGTGTCAGATCACTTTAAATGTAGATTGTGCAGCCTATAGAATCTGACTAGGGCATAAAAACAAAATGTCTGTAACGTATATTAAAAAAGGAGCTTTATTTTGGTTCATAGGCCTATAGTAATCTTCTATAGGCATTGGCCGAATTATTTGCCAAAACGTCACCCTGCTTATCTGCTAAATCACTTTATGCAAAGCTAAAGTACCATGATTTGGCCACTGACTTATGTAAGATTTAAGGTCCATTGTTCACTGCATGCATTGCGGATACGACGTGCAAAACTTTGGAATTCGTTAGAGAAACAAATAACAGAATTGCACACTGCAACATTTGGTTCATTCTGCCACCAGATTTATTTGAACAAAAAGTGTAATAAACACCATTTTCCAAATTTTTGCACAAGTTTAAGGCACATGCAAAATAGACCTCCAGTTTTAACCCTTATTTGACTGACCAGGCGCACGTCCGTATTAACAAGCCAGATCCATATTTAAGACACCATATTATAAATATATAATATTTATGTTCTCTAGCACGACATCAGCTTGTGATTTGCCAATATGAGCTGTAATTCAACATGCAAATTATTATTTAGCTAAAACTGTTCCAGACACTGGGCCAGGGATTCTCTACACTTTTCTCTGTCAGGCTGGGTATGACAATACATGCCAACGCCATAGTTTAACTTTATTGAGATCCTTGATACTTTAAAATTAAAGGGACACCAAACATTTTTATATATCATCTATACCAGATAAGTGATGCATTGCTAAAGGTCTCCATGCAAAATGAAGGTTTTAAATTCACTTAAAGGGACAGTTTACCATAATTTTCCCCCCTAATTGTTTCCAATGACTTTTATACCAGCTGCAGAGTATAAAATTTATGAAAATAGCTTATTTAGGTTCATTTTCATATATGAAATAGCTAGTTTTGGTATTTGGAACCACAACCCATTAAAATGGGTTGAGCTTGCAGGGAAGTCAGATACAAATCAGCTCCTGCACTGATCAGTCCATCACTATGTAATTTTAGCTAGGTTAGGATTTGGATTTAAACTACGGTAAAATGTGTCAAAATAGTTAAAGCAGTTTAATACACATAAGCAGTTTAAATCTGTAAACCAGTCATGTAAATAAGCTTAAATAATTCTGTAACATTCTTTTTCTATGCACTTAGTGTACATAACGCATTTACTTGCTAAGAATTATTCCTTACAGCCTACCAATCTGTTTTATGTATTCATGCACAATTATGGAGTAACTAGTAAGATATTATTTTTTTTTGTTCTGTATTACTTTAGCTTAAGTGACCGATGATTTGAAACACAAAAACCAGCACACTGATCTAATGGGACATGGGGAACTCATTCCTAGGCAGAAAAGATGAATTACAAACTTAAGTTCTTTGACGCACAAATTCACTCTGAGCTTTTCAGCTCTTTTTTTTTTCTTTTTCTTTTTATTAGTTGTTTCTGAATCCAGCCCAAGTTACCTGTGAAATATTTAGTTAAAATTAAACTTTTTGGCTGTCTGGTGAGGCTAATATTGAACTTCTTGGCTGTCTGGTGAGGCTAATACTGAACGTCTTGGCTGTCTGGTAAGGCTAATATTGAACGTCTTGGCTGTCTGGTGAGGCTAATATTTAACGTGTTGGCTGTCTGGTGAGGCTAATATTGAACTTCTTGGCTGTCTGGTAAGGCTAATATTGAACTTCTTGGCTGTCTGGTAAGGCTAATATTGAACTTCTGGGCTGTCTGGTAAGGCTAATATTGAACTTCTTGAATGTCTGGTGAGGCTAATATTGAACTTCTTGGCTGTCTCGTGAGGCTAATATTGAACTTCTTGGCTGTCTCGTGAGGCTAATATTGAACTTCTTAGCTGTCTGGTGAGGCTAATATTGAACTTCTTGGCTGTCTGGTGAGGCTAATATTGAACTTCTTGGCTATCGTGTTGAGGCTAATATTGAACTTCTTGGCTGTCTGGTGAGGCTAATATTGAACCTCTTGGCTGTCTGGTGAGGCTAATATTGAACCTCTTGGCTGTATGGTGAGGCTAATATTGAACCTCTTGGCTGTCTGGTGAGGCTAATATTGAACCTCTTGGCTGTCTGGTGAGGCTAATATTGAACCTCTTGGCTGTCTGGTGAGGCTAATATTGAACCTCTTGGCTGTCTGGTGAGGCTAATATTGAACCTCTTGGCTGTCTGGTGAGGCTAATATTGAACCTCTTGGCTGTCTGGTGAGGCTAATATTGAACCTCTTGGCTGTGCATTGGAGGAGCCTGGTTGCCCGCCTGCTGCCTTTAGACTATGGCCCTATGTTGAAACGCTTGATTTTCGGAAACGAAGGCCGGGTCGTCGGTGCTTGCCCTATTTGAACAGTGATACCCCAGATAGCTATGCCATGGAGCCCATTCATATAACAAGACTATGTGAAAGACTTTGGCTCCATGGCAATTGAACTGTATTTTCTGAGACAGGTTTCCTGGCATCAGCTATTGTTTACTGTAATTAGGTTTAGGTGATACTTTCACCTTGTTTAATCACCTCCAGAGTCCAGACTGCTAGGTGCCACTAAGGAATCCATTGTTTTCTTGTGTTTGATTGTTTACTTGTTTACATAATGTATTTTTATTGTATCCTGTAAAAGGGCGTCTTTCCTCTATCCATGGAGATAACTGGATTTCTTCCCAATTATCTCCAGGATAGAGAGGAGGGGTTTACTGGTACCAAGGGGAGCGTTTATGCCTGAGTCACTGATTGGCTAATGTACTATACTTGCCCCAATCTCCCATCTGGTCCCCTAGGGGGGTGTCCACCAGGTGGGAGACCTGCATAAATACCGGGCATGTAGCCCTCAATAAAAGCGATTCCTGTTCACTACTTGACCCTCAACACGGAGCCTTGTCTCGTCTTTGGGAGGATTTACTGTATGCTGTTAGAGACTGATTGCCAGGAGTGTAAGCCGCTTGGGTGCTTTTCCTGTTCGTCTGCTAGCAGCTATTCGTGAGGTTCCAATTCGGGAGGTTGGTGTTCTGCAGTGGCTGTGCCTGTGTCTCTGGAAGGGAAGATCTACTAAACGGCGGTTTAACCCCTTGTGTGCAAAACGTCCGTTACAATTGGTGGCAAGCGGCGGGATCGTTCCCACAGCCAGAAGGACAGCTACAAGAGACACCATTCTGTGGATTTACAAGTTGGGGGCAACGCATGTCCCAGTACAGCGACCCTAAAAGCAACAGAATGGAACCAGCAGTGTTATACGAGGAGGAGGACCTGGATGGCCGGGATGCATTAAGGAAAGGCATCTGGTACCAGGCCCTGGATAATGTACAATACCAGCGGGGTGAGAGTCTCCACAGTGAAGAGCAGCGGTTGCAGAAGCAAGTGGCCCTGCGGATGCCCTTCCTGGGAGAGCAGCCCCTGGAGGAATGGGTGAAGGAACTAGAGCAACGGGTATGGCAGGAGCTATGGCTGGAGGATGCCTACCAGGGGCTCTGGTGGTATATGGCACAGTATATACCCTGGACGGCCGAGCATGACAAGCCAGAGGGAGAGGAGTTTGATGGTCCTGGCTTGTTATGGGAGTTCTTTGCAGAGCCTGACTTCGGGAGCCCTGCGCAGACCAGACTTCAGGACATTTCCTACGAGAGGGAGGCTAGGCATGACTGGGATGACCCCCATGAGGTAGAGCAAGACCTGGCTCACCTAGCAACCCTGGAGTGAGAACTGGAGTAGGACTACCAAGATCTCTTCCACTCCATTGGGAAGGCTCAGCAGGACAGCAAGGTGACCGACCCAGATCCAGACCCATTCAGCTGGGAAGATATTGTGGAGATTTACTGGGAAGGACCCCAGGTGGCCGGTGGAGATGGGACCGAGGTCTCTCCACCGGTCCTGCAGGGAATTGGGAGCCTAGTCTCCATTCCCCAGCCGCAGGCTGAGTTACAGGGGGCTGAGACAGTTGGTCCTGTCCCCCAGCGGCAGAGAGAATTGCAGGGAATTGGGAGCCCAGTCTCCATTCCCCAGCAGCAGGCTGAGTTACAGGGGGCAAAGACAGTTGGTCCTGTCCCCCAGCAGCAGAGTGAATTGCAGGGAATTGGGAGCCCAGTCTCCCTTCCCCAGCGGCAGGCTGAGTTACAGGGGGCAGAGACAGTTGGTCCTGTCCTCCAGCAGCAGAATGATATGCAGGGAATTGGGAGCCCAGTTTCTAGTCCCCAGCGGCAGACTGAGCTACCAAGGGCAGAGACGGTCGGTCCTGCTCCCCAACAGCAGTGTGTGTTACAGGGAATAGAGAGCCCAGTCTCCTTTCCCCAGTAGCAGGACTCTGTATTGGGAGCGGAGACAGTCGGTCTCCCCCCCCCCCCCCGTGGCTGGAAGTATGTATGGGAGAGGAGCTTGTTACCCCTCTCCCCAGCAACAGCTTGACATACCCAGGGGAGACAGTAAGCCCCACAACCGTGCAGATGGAACCGTGGTCTCTGCACTTACAGCAGAGGGGGTAGGGATGGTCGATCCTGTCCCCCAGCAACAGGGCTGTTTAGCCAAAGGGAAGACAGTCGGTCTTCCCCTCCAGCAACAGAGCTGTGTATCTAAAGGGGAGACAGTCGGTCTCCCCCTCCCACAACCAGGCTACTTCCGTGGTAGCGCTGGCACCGCTGGTCTCTGCCCACTCAGCAATCCACCAAGGCAGCCTACCAGTCCCCCGCACAGCCGTGGTGAGGCACCTGGACAAGTTTCTCCTCTACCCAGAGGTAGTAACCATTTATTGTGGGTGGGCTGTACTGCTGATTGTGTTTTGTGGGTGGGTTGCTGGACTAACCAGGGCACTGACTGGCAGGAGGTCAGATACCCTGTTAGTCTGTTTGGAAAAGGGGAGAGATGTGACAAGACCAATCTCGCCACTGTGCATTGGAGGAGCCTGGTTGCCCGCCTGCTGCCTTTAGACTATGGCCCCATGTTGAAACGCTTGATTTTCCCCTGCAGGGAAACGAAGGCTGGGTCGTCGGTGCTTGCCCTATTTGAACAGTGATATCCCAGATAGCTATGCCATGGAGCCCATTTGTATAACGAAAGACTATGTGAAAGACTTTGGCTCCATGGCAATTGAACTCTATTTTCTGAGACAGGTTTCCTGGCATCAGCTATTGTTTACTGTAATTAGGTTTAGGTGATACGCTTTCACCTTGTTTCATCACCTCCAGAGTCCAGACTGCTAGGTGCCAGGAAGGAATCCATTGTTTACTTGTTTACGTAATGTATTTTTATTGTATCCTGTAAAAGGGCATCTTTCCTCTATCAATGGAGATAACTGGATTTCTACCCAATTATCTCCAGGATAGAGAGGAGGGGTTTACTGGTACCAAGGGGAGCGTTTATGCCTGAGTCACTGTGATTGGCTAATGTACTATACTTGTCCCAATCTCCCATTAGAGACTGGTTGCCAGGAGTGTAATCTGCTTGCATGCTTTTTCTGTTCGTCTGCTAGCAGCTATTCGTGAGGTTCCAATTCGGGAGTTTGGTGTTCAGCAGTAGCTGTGCCTGTGTCTCTGGAAAGAAAGATCTTCTAAACGGCGGATTAACCCCTTGTGTGCAAAACGGTCCGTAACACAAATATTGAACCTCTTGGCTGTCTGGTGAGGCTAATATTGAACCTCTTGGCTGTCTGGTGAGGGAAATATTGAACCTCTTGGCTGTCTGGTGAGGGAAATATTGAACCTCTTGGCTGTCTGGTGAGGGTAATATTGAACCTCTTGGCTGTCTGGTGAGGCTAATATTGAACCTCTTGGCTGTCTGGTGAGGCTAATATTGAACCTCTTGGCTGTCTGGTGAGGCTAATATTGAACCTCTTGGCTGTCTGGTGAGGCTAATATTGAACCTCTTGGCTGTCTGGTGAGGCTAATATTGAACCTCTTGGCTGTCTGGTGAGGCTAATATTGAACCTCTTGGCTGTCTGGTGAGGCTAATATTGAACCTCTTGGCTGTCTGGTGAGGCTAATATTGAACCTCTTGGCTGTCTGGTGAGGCTAATATTGAACCTCTTGGCTGTCTGGTGAGGCTAATATTGAACCTCTTGGCTGTCTGGTGAGGCTAATATTGAACCTCTTGGCTGTCTGGTGAGGCTAATATTGAACCTCTTGGCTGTCTGGTGAGGCTAATATTGAACCTCTTGGCTGTCTGGTGAGGCTAATATTGAACCTCTTGGCTGTCTGGTGAGGCTAATATTGAACCTCTTGGCTGTCTGGTGAGGCTAAAATTGAACCTCTTGGCTGTCTGGTGAGGCTAAAATTGAACTTCTTAGCTGCTTCATGATGATTAGTGTTTTGAAGTAGTTTTGTTTTAATTAGTTCAGTAGTTCCTCTGCCATAATGTTTCTAGAGAGGTCAAGACTTGTTGGTGTCTCATGGAAGTTTCAGCAAAGGAACAGAACAAGTTAATTTGATGGTCTATTTAAATCATGAGGCTAATATTGAACTTCTTAGCTGTCTCGTGAGGCTAATATTAAACTTCTTGGCTGTCTGGTGAGACTAATATTGAACTTCTTGGCTGTCTGGTGAGGCTAATATTGAACTTCTTGGCTGTCTGGTGAGGCTAATATTGAACTTCTTGGCTGTCTGGTGAGGCTAATATTGAACTTCTTGGATGTCTGGTGAGGCTAATATTGAACCTCTTGGCTGTCTGGTAAGGCTAATATTGAACCTCTTGACTGTCTGGTGAGCCTAAAATTTAACTTCTTAGTTGTTTCATATGAATTAGTGTTTTGAAGTAGTTTTGTTTTAATTAGTTCAGTAGTTCCTCTGCCATAATGTTTCTGGAGAGGTCAAGACTTGTTGGTGTCTCATGGAAGTTTTAGCAAAGGAACAAAACAAGTTAAAGGGACAGTCTACACCAGAATTTTTATTGTTTTAAAAGATAGATAATCCCTTTATTACCAATTTCCCAGTTTTGCATAACCAACACAGTTATAATAATATACTTTTAACCTCTGTGATTATCTTGTATCTAAGCCTTTGCAAACTGCCCCTTTTTTCAGTTCTTTTGACAGACTTGCAGTCTAGCCAATCAGTGCCTGCTCCCAGATTACTTCACGTGCACGAGCACAGTGTTATCTATATAAAATATGTGAACTAACACCCTCTAGTGGTGAAAAACTGTTAAAACGCAATCTGAAAGAGGTGGTCTTCAAGGTCTAAGAAATTAGCATATGAACCTCCTAGGTTAAGCTTTCAACTAAGAATACCAAGAGAACAAAGCAAAATTGGTGATAAAAGTAAATTGGAAAATTGTTTAAAATTACATGCCCTATCTGAATCATGAAAGTTTATTTTGGCCTAGACTGTCCCTTTAATTCTACAGTCTATTTAAATCATGAAACGTTATTTTTACTTCCATGTTCCTTAGTTTAAAGCCTTGTCTGGGTAGTATCACAGCCCTCTGTAGTACCAAATGGTAAAACTGTAGTTCACCATAACATTTTAATTGTATAAAGTAAAGAAAAATGTCATGCTCTTTGATATTATTTTTTCCTGTAATGTGGCTATATTTCTTTCATGTAATTAACAAGAGTCCATGAGCTAGTGACGTATGGGATATACATTCCTACCAGGAGGGGCAAAGTTTCCCAAACCTTAAAATGCCTATAAATACACCCCTCACCACACCCACAAATCAGTTTTACAAACTTTGCCTCCGATGGAGGTGGTGAAGTAAGTTTGTGCTAGATTCTACGTTGATATGCGCTCCGCAGCAAGTTGGAGCCCGGTTTTCCTCTCAGCGTGCAGTGAATGTCAGAGGGATGTGAGGAGAGTATTGCCTATTGAATGCAGTGATCTCCTTCTACGGGGTCTATTTCATAAGGTTCTCTGTTATCGGTCGTAGAGATTCATCTCTTACCTCCCTTTTCAGATCGACGATATACTCTTATATTTACCATTTCCTCTACTGATTCTCGTTTCAGTACTGGTTTGGCTTTCTACAAACATGTAGATGAGTGTCCTGGGGTAAGTAAGTCTTATTTTCTGTGACACTCTAAGCTATGGTTGGGCACTTTATTTATAAAGTTCTAAATATATGTATTCAAACATTTATTTGCCTTGACTCAGAATGTTCAACTTTCCTTATTTCCAGACAGTCAGTTTCATATTTGGGATTATGCTTTAATTATCATATTTTTTCTTACCTCAAAAATTTGACTTTTTTCCCTGTGGGCTGTTAGGCTCGCGGGGGCTGAAAATGCTTCATTTTATTGCGTCATTCTTGGCGCGGACTTTTTTGGCGCAAAAATTCATTTCCGTTTCCGGCGTCATACGTGTCGCCGGAAGTTGCGTCATTTTTTGACGTTATTTTGCGCCAAAAATGTCGGCGTTCCGGATGTGGCGTCATTTTTGGCGCCAAAAGCATTTAGGCGCCAAATAATGTGGGCGTCTTATTTGGCGCCAAAAAATATGGGCGTCGCTTTTGTCTCCACATTATTTCAGTCTCATTTTTCATTTGCTTCTGGTTGCTAGAAGCTTGATGTTTGGCATTTTTTTCCCATTCCTGAAACTGTCTTATAAGGAATTTGATCTATTTTGCTTTATATGTTGTTTTTTCTCTTACATATTGCAAGATGTCTCACGTTGCATCTGAGCCAGAAGATACTACAGGAAAACCTCTGCCTGCTGGATCTACCAAAGCTAAGTGTATCTGCTGTAAACTTTTGGTAGCTATTCCTCCAGCTGTTGTTTGTATTAAATGTCATGACAAACTTGTTAATGCAGATAATATTTCCTTTAGTGATGTACCATTGCCTGTTGCAGTCCCCTCAACATCTAAGGTGCAGAATGTTCCTGATAACATAAGAGATTTTGTTTCTGAATCCATAAAGAAGGCTTTGTCTGTTATTTCTCCTTCTAGTAAACGTAAAAAGTCTTTTAAATCTTCTCTCTCTACAGATGAATTTTTAAATGAACACCATCATTCTGATTCTTTGGACTCTTCTGGTTCAGAGGATTCTGTCTCAGAGATTGATGCTGATAAATCTTCATATTTATTTAAGATGGAATTTATTCGCTCTTTTCTTAAAGAAGTACTAATTGCTTTAGAAATAGAGGATTCTAGTCCTCTTGATACTAATTCTATACGTTTGGATAAGGTTTTTAAAGCTCCTGCGGTTATTCCAGAAGTCTTTCCTGTTCCTAATGCTATTTCTGCAGTAATTGCTAAGGAATGGGATAGATTGGGTAATTCATTTACTCCTTCTAAACGTTTTAAGCAATTATATCCTGTTCCGCCTGACAGGTTAGAATTTTGGGACAAAATCCCTAAAGTTGATGGGGCTATTTCTACCCTTGCTAAACGTACTACCATTCCTACATCAGATGGTACCTCGTTTAAGGATCCTTTAGATAGAAAAATTGAATCTTTTCTAAGAAAAGCTTATCTATGTTCAGGTAATCTTCTTAGACCCGCTATATCATTGGCTGATGTTGCTGCAGCTTCAACTTTTTGGTTGGAAACTCTAGCGCAACAAGTAACAAATCGTGATTCTCATGATATTATTATTCTTCTCCAGCATGCTAATAATTTCATCTGTGATGCCATTTTTGATATTATTAGAGTTGATGTTAGATTTATGTCTCTGGCTATCTTAGCCAGAAGAGCTTTATGGCTTAAGACTTGGAATGCTGATATGGCTTCTAAATCAACTCTACTTTCCATTTCTTTCCAGGGAAACAAATTATTTGGTTCTCAGTTGGATTCTATTATTTCAACTGTTACTGGTGGGAAAGGAACTTTTTTACCACAGGATAAAAAGTCTAAAGGTAAAAACAGGGCTAACAATCGTTTTCGTTCCTTTCGTTTCAACAAAGAACAAAAGCCTGATCCTTCGTCCTCAGGAGCAGTTTCAGTTTGGAAACCATCTCCAGTCTGGAATAAATCCAAGCCTGCTAGAAAGGCAAAGCCTGCTTCTAAGTTCACATGAAGGTACGGCCCTCATTCCAGTTCAGCTGGTAGGGGGCAGGTTACGTTTTTTCAAAGAAATTTGGATCAATTCTGTTCACAATCTTTGGATTCAGAACATTGTTTCAGAAGGGTACAGAATTGGTTTCAAGATGAGACCTCCTGCAAAGAGATTTTTTCTTTCCCATGTCCCAGTAAATCCAGTGAAAGCTCAAGCATTTCTGAATTGTGTTTCAGATCTAGAGTTGGCTGGAGTAATTATGCCAGTTCCAGTTCCGGAACAGGGGATGGGGTTTTATTCAAATCTCTTCATTGTACCAAAGAAGGAGAATTCCTTCAGACCAGTTCTGGATCTAAAATTATTGAATCGTTATGTAAGGATACCAACGTTCAAGATGGTAACTGTAAGGACTATATTGCCTTTTGTTCAGCAAGGGAATTATATGTCCACAATAGATTTACAGGATGCATATCTGCATATTCCGATTCATCCAGATCATTATCAGTTCCTGAGATTCTCTTTTCTAGACAAGCATTACCAATTTGTGGCTCTACCGTTTGGCCTTGCTACAGCTCCAAGAATTTTCACAAAGATTCTCGGTGCCCTTCTGTCTGTAATCAGAGAACAGGGTATTGTGGTATTTCCTTATTTGGACGATATCTTGGTACTTGCTCCGTCTTTACATTTAGCAGAGTCTCATACGAATCGACTTGTGTTGTTTCTTCAAGATCATGGTTGGAGGATCAATTTACCAAAAAGTTCTTTGATTCCTCAAACAAGGGTAACCTTTCTGGGTTTCCAGATAGATTCAGTGTTCATGACTTTGTCTTTAACAGACAAGAGACGTCTTAAATTGATTACAGCCTGTCGAAACCTTCAGTCTCAATCATTCCCTTCGGTAGCCTTATGCATGGAAATTCTAGGTCTTATGACTGCTGCATCGGACGCGATCCCCTTTGCTCGTTTTCACATGCGACCTCTTCAGCTCTGTATGCTGAACCAATGGTGCAGGGATTACACGAAGATATATCAATTAATATCTTTAAAACCGATTGTTCGGCACTCTCTAACGTGGTGGACAGATCACCATCGTTTAATTCAGGGGGCTTCTTTTGTTCTTCCGACCTGGACTGTAATTTCAACAGATGCAAGTCTCACAGGTTGGGGAGCTGTGTGGGGATCTCTGACGGCACAAGGAGTTTGGGAATCTCAGGAGGTGAGATTACCGATCAATATCTTGGAACTCCGTGCAGTTTTCAGAGCTCTTCAGTTTTGGCCTCTTCTGAAGAGAGAATCGTTCATTTGTTTTCAGACAGACAATGTCACAACTGTGGCATACATCAATCATCAAGGAGGGACTCACAGTCCTCTGGCTATGAAAGAAGTATCTCGAATTTTGGTTTGGGCGGAATCCAGCTCCTGTCTAATCTCTGCGGTTCATATCCCAGGTGTAGACAATTGGGAAGCGGATTGTCTCAGTCGCCAAACGTTGCATCCGGGCGAATGGTCTCTTCACCCAGAGGTATTTCTTCAGATTGTTCAAATGTGGGGGTTCCCAGAGATAGATCTGATGGCCTCTCATCTAAACAAGAAACTTCCCAGGTATCTGTCCAGATCCCGGGATCCTCAGGCGGAGGCAGTGGATGCATTATCACTTCCTTGGAAGTATCATCCTGCCTATATCTTTCCGCCTCTAGTTCTTCTTCCAAGAGTAATCTCCAAGATTCTGAGGGAATGCTCGTTTGTTCTGCTAATAGCTCCGGCATGGCCTCACAGGTTTTGGTATGCGGACCTTGTCCGGATGGCATCTTGCCAACCATGGACTCTTCCGTTAAGACCAGACCTTCTGTCTCAAGGTCCTTTTTTCTATCCGGATCTGAAATCCTTAAATTTAAAGGTATGGAGATTGAACGCTTGATTCTTGGTCATAGAGGTTTCTCTGACTCCGTGATTAATACTATGTTACAGGCTCGTAAATCTGTATCTCGAGAGATATATTATAGAGTCTGGAAGACTTATATTTCTTGGTGTCTTTCTCATCATTTTTCTTGGCATTCTTTTAGAATACCGAGAATTTTACAGTTTCTTCAGGATGGTTTAGATAAGGGTTTGTCCGCGAGTTCTTTGAAAGGACAAATCTCCGCTCTTTCTGTTCTTTTTCACAGAAAGATTGCTATTCTTCCTGATATTCATTGTTTTGTACAAGCTTTGGTTCGTATAAAACCTGTCATTAAGGCAATTTCTCCTCCATGGAGTTTGAATTTGGTTTTGGGAGCTCTTCAAGCTCCTCCGTTTGAACCTATGCATTCATTGGACATTAAATTACTTTCTTGGAAAGTTTTGTTCCTTTTGGCCATCTCTTCTGCTAGAAGAGTTTCTGAATTATCTGCTCTTTCGTGTGAGTCTCCTTTTCTGATTTTTCATCAGGATAAGGCGGTGTTGCGAACTTCTTTTGAATTTTTACCTAAAGTTGTGAATTCCAACAACATTAGTAGAGAAATTGTGGTTCCTTCATTATGTCCTAATCCTAAGAATTCTAAGGAGAAATCATTGCATTCTTTGGCATCTTGGTTGAAATCTTTAATTCATCTTGCCTATGTTGAGTCGGGTAAAATTCCGCCTCAAAGAATTACAGCTCATTCTACTAGGTCAGTTTCTACTTCCTGGGCGTTTAGGAATGAAGCTTCGGTTGACCAGATCTGCAAAGCAGCAACTTGGTCCTCTTTGCATACTTTTACTAAATTCTACCATTTTGATGTATTTTCTTCTTCTGAAGCAGTTTTTGGTAGAAAAGTTCTTCAGGCAGCGGTTTCAGTTTGAATCTTCTGCTTATGTTTTTTGTTAAACTTTATTTTGGGTGTGGATTATTTTCAGCAGGAATTGGCTGTCTTTATTTTATCCCTCCCTCTCTAGTGACTCTTGTGTGGAAAGATCCACATCTTGGGTAGTCATTATCCCATACGTCACTAGCTCATGGACTCTTGTTAATTACATGAAAGAAAACATAATTTATGTAAGAACTTACCTGATAAATTCATTTCTTTCATATTAACAAGAGTCCATGAGGCCCACCCTTTTTTGTGGTGGTTATGATTTTTTTGTATAAAGCACAATTATTCCAATTCCTTATTTTATATGCTTCGCACTTTTTTTCTTATCACCCCACTTCTTGGCTATTCGTTAAACTGATTTGTGGGTGTGGTGAGGGGTGTATTTATAGGCATTTTAAGGTTTGGGAAACTTTGCCCCTCCTGGTAGGAATGTATATCCCATACGTCACTAGCTCATGGACTCTTGTTAATATGAAAGAAATGAATTTATCAGGTAAGTTCTTACATAAATTATGTTTTTCATTTACATTTTTCCTAATCTGTCACATTATAGGAAATAAAATGAACATACTTAAGACTTTTCAATGGGTGTGTGTCTGGACTGCAAATTCAAGCAAGTTGTATTATGAAAATGACATGAACTAATTTGATTTGTGTGCCCGGTGCTCATGAGTGTAGTGATGTATAAATTGGAACTGTAACGTGCATTGTAGACGTTGTCTTATGTCACATTCTTGGATCACCCTTTAGCTCTTTCAGCTTAAGAGGACACTAAAGTTAAAATTATATTTTCAGTATACAATTTTAAAAAACGTTCCATTTTACATCTGTTATATAATTTTCTTCATGCTCTTGGTTTCATATAAAGCATATCTAGGTATGATTCGGAGCAGCACTGCTGAAAGCTTATGATTGCTGACATGTATTTCTCTTGTCATTGGTCACCACGTGTTCAGCTAGCTCCCAGTAGTGCATTGCTGATCTTGAAACAAAGGATACACAGAGAATAAGGCAAATTTGATCAGAGAAGTAAATTGGAAAGTTGTTTCAAATTCTATGCTGTATCTAAACCATTAAAGAGAAAACATTTTAGGTTTGATGCTCCTTTAAGTAATGAGAAATCCACACTAATTGTTATAAACATTTTAACAAGGGAATTTAACCTATAATTTGTGATCAAACATTAATAGCTGTGCAGCACTGAGCAGTTAGGGGTAGTTATTGTTTATTTGCTGCAATAGTCTGAGTGGTTTGTGCGCACACTACAGAAGGGCTTTTTACACTTCTGTTATTACAGTATATCACAAAAGTGAGTACACCCCTCACATTTTTGTAAATATTTTATTATATCTTTTCATGTGACAACACTGAAGAAATGACACTTTGCTAAAATGTAAATTAGTGAGTGTACAGCCTGTATAACAGTGTAAATTTACCGTCCCCTCAAAATAACTCAACACACAGCCATTAATGTCTAAACCGTTGGCACAAAAGTGAGTACACCCCTAAGTGGAAATATCCAAATTGGGCCCAATTAGCCATTTTCCCTCCCATGACTCGTTAGTGTTACAAGGTCTCAGGTGTGAATGGGGAGCAGGTGTGTTAAATTTGGTGTTATCATTCTCACAGTCTCTCATACTGGTTACTGGAAGTTCAACATGGCACCTCATGGCAAAGAACTCTCTGAGGATCTGAAAAAAAGAATTGTTGCTCTACATAAAGATGGCCTAGGCTATAAGAAGATTGCCAAGACCCTGAAACTGAGCTGCAGCACGGTGGGCAAGACCATACAGCGGTTTCACAGGACATGTTCCACTCAGAACAGGCCTCACCATGGTCGACCAAAGATGTTGAGTGCACATGCTTAGAGTCATATCCAGAGGTTGTCTTTGAGAAATAGACGTATGAGTGCTGCCAGCATTGCTGCAGAGGTTGAAGGGGTGGGGGGGGGTCAGCCTGTCAGTGCTCAGACCATACGCCGCACACTGCATCAAATTGATCTGCATGACTGTCGTCCCAGAAGGAAGCCTCTTCTAAAGATGATTCACAAGAAAGCCCGCAAACAGTTTGCTGAAGACCAGCAGACTAAGGACATGGATTACTGGAACCATATCCTGTGGTCTGATGAGACCAAGATAAACTTATTTGGTTCAGATGGTGTCAAGAGTGTGTGGCGGCAGCCAGGTGAGGAGTACAAAGACAAGTGTGTCTTGCCTACAGTCAAGCATGATGTTGTGCGTGTCATAGTCTGGGCCTGCATGAGTGCTGCCGGCACTGGGGAGCTACAGTTCATTGAGGGAACCATGAATGCCAACATGTACTGTGACATACTGAAGCAGAGCATGATCCCCTCCCTTCGGAGACTGGGCCGCAGGGCAGTATTTCAACATGATAATGACCCCAAACACACCTCCAAGACGACCACTGCCTTGCTAAAGAAGCTGAGGGTAAAGGTGATGGACTGGCCAAGCATTTCTCCAGACCTAAATCCTATTGAGCATCTGTGGGTCATCCTTAAACAGAAGGTGGGGGAGCGCAAGGTCTCTAACATCCACCAGCTCTGTGATGTCGTCATGGAAGAGTGGAAGAGGCCTCCAGTGGCAAACTGTGAAGCTCTGGTGAACTCCATGCCCAAGAGGGTTAAGGCAGTGCTGGAAAATAATGGTGGCCACACAAAATATTGACACTTTAGGCCCAATTTGGACATTTCCACTTAGGGGTGTACTCACTTTTGTTGCCAAAGGTTTAGACATTAATGGCTGTGTGTTAAGTTATTTTGAGGGGACAGCAAATTTACACTGTTATACAGGCTGTACACTCACTACTTTACATTGTAGCAAAGTGTCATTTCTTCAGTGTTGTCACATGAAAAGATATAATAAAATATTTACAAAAATGTGAGGGGTGTAATCACTTTTGTGGGATACTGTATATACAGCGCGCTGTCTGTAACCTTGTAGAGATGTCAGGCTGCACTAATGAGTCCTATTAGCATAACTAATGCTCAGCGCTTCCGCTCTCCCGCTGGAAAAACAAATAGACCTCTGTACTCTAATGAAGCAAGTCAGGGATTTTTACACAACAAAAAGCATCTCCGTCCCTCCCCCCACCCCGCCTGAAATGTCTATAGAGATTCATAAACCCTGGGACCGAGATCTTGTCTCTAAAACTGTAGCTATGGTACCAAATAGGGCAACAAGACTCTGTGTATCACCCAACTAAAGGCGCATGACATTCCCTTAATTATACTTTAAAGGGACATTCTGGTCAAAACTGAAGTGCACATAGATGATTTACATCTTTGAATAGATACCTATTTGCAAAATACATGTAATGGCAAAAATGCTCCTAGTAAAAGTTATTACCGTCCTAAGTGTTTGCATTTTTCTCTGCATGTGCATGTGAGGCATAGCTAGATATTCTCAGTGCACCAGCATTTTAAATACTGTAGCTGCTCAGAGCACCAGTGGGGCTTGCATAAAGTCAGCAATTAAAAAACCAAGTCATTACTAGATGATGCAAGCAACTTCTGTGCGCAAGTGCTGTGTTTAATGGTGCATGGAGCATACCTAAATACACTCGAAACAGCTTTAGCTTTTCTTAAAAGCATTTTTGCTAATACATGTATATTCAAAAGAGAAATGTGCCTGTATGCACTCCAATTTTTGCTGGATTGTCCCTTTTAAATGGACAGTTAGCTGATCATTTAAAGGGGCATGATAAACATTTATCTGTTCTGTCTAAAAGACAGAATGTATTGAGTAACAGAGCTTTTTCCTGATGTTCCTGTGCTGAACTTTTTCTCTCAGCAAGTTGTCCCTGTTACCCAGAGAGTAGTAGGGTTTCAGTTGTGCATAATTATCCACCTTAAATTTGAACCACTTTGACTTTTTTTTCATATATTATAAAAACACAAGATTACTATGTTCCTTTATCTTGTTTAATTAATGAGAAGCAATATCCAGTTGTCATTAAATTTTGCCCGTTTGCTGTGAAATGCAACTGAAAATTGTACTTGTTCTTCCTTTCAGAGACACTGCATGGCTTCATAGCGCAAAATAAAATGGTATTGAGGTTCATAAAGGGACAGTAAAGTCTACATCGGACTTTCATGATTCAGATAGAGCGTGTTATATTAAACAACCTTCCAATGAACTTCTATTATTATTGTTCTTTTGGAATCCTTTGTTCTGTTTTTAAAGCATTGTTGTAAACCGCTGAGCTTACTGTCCCTTTATGATATATTCGAGTCTAGCGACCCTTTAACGTGCACACCCCATAATGGTGCCAGCCTTGTGTCCTAATATTTGTCTTGTAAATACTTTTTCGTGACGGTCTCTGACTGATCTCATTTCTGTCTGGCAGTGATGTGCTATAACTGTACTTCCTTTTGTTCTGTTTGTCGCCTGTGAAAATAATGACTTCTGACCCATTGTCAGATGCTGAGACAGAACCCAATTACGTCTGCACATTAATTAACCCTTGTTGAGACCTAACAAGAAGAAGTGTTTTGAGAGTAACGTGTTGCTGCCTTTGTACACAATTATACCTTGTGAGTAGCTTCTAGAATCCGCTCCCATGTCAGCAGCAGCTGTTCTGCAGGGTTTATAGTGATTTATTGATTAATGGGTTTGTTTTATCCACATTTCCCACTTAATACCTGATCTCTAATTTCAGACCCAGTTTAGATCCTAACATATAAGAAGCTGCATGTGCTTCTCATAATATTTATTCTGGATATGGGCTGCATATGTTATTTGTAACCAAAACTGTACATAAATGGTCTGTTTTATAGCATTGTATTATTGCACCGTTGTCTGCATGTAACTGTTTTAAACCCTGCAAAGCAGCAATACGCTACTGGCATGTGTGCAGCCACCAGTCAGCAGCTATCTCCCAGTTATTATTTCTGATTTTAAGCCTATCTAGATATGCTTTTCAACCAAAGATACCAAGAGAATGAAGGACATTTTGGCAAATGAAGTAAACATTACATGTTGGAAACATGAAAGTTTAACTTTGACTTTTATGTTCTGTTAAATACTAGAGACAGACTGTTGTGAATTGCCTGGGGAGGCAGTGTCCCTGTTTGTGTATAGGGCAATGCTACATCAATCTCACATGTTACCCACCCTCCCAGAGGGACAGGAGACCAGGAGTGTATACTGCTGTTATACTGAGATTGTCTGTGTATAGGGTAATGCTACAGCGAGTCTCACATGTCACACCCAGAGGGACAGGAGACCAGGAGTACATACTGCTGTTATACTGAGATTGTCTGTGTATAGGGTAATGCTACAGCGAGTCTCACATGTCAACCCCCAGAGGGACAGGAGACCAGGAGTACATACTGCAGTTATACTGAGATTGTCTGTGTATAGCGCAATGCTACAGCGAATCTCACGTGTCACTTCAGAATAGCCTCTTAGTGGTCATAGCACAGGAGACCAGTGACATAACCAGGACCTGGGTAATGCTACAGTGAGTCTCACATGTCACCCCCAGAGGAACAGGAGACCAGGAGTACATACTGCAGTTATACTGAGATTGTCTGTGTATAGGGTAATGCTACAGTGAGCCCCACATGTCACCCCCAGAGGGACAAGAGAACAGGAGTACATACTGCAGTTATACTGAGATTATCTGTGTATAGGGTAATACTACAGTGAGTCTCACATGTCACCCCCAGAGGGACAGGAGACCAGGAGTACATACTGCTGTTATACTGAGATTGTGTATAAGGTAATGTTACAGTGAGTCTCACATGTCACCCACAGAGGGACAGGAGACCAGGAGTACATACTGCAGTTATACTGAGATTGCCTGTGTATAGGGCAATGCTACAGTGAGTCTCACATGTCACCCCCAGAGGGACAGGAGACCAGGAGTACATACTGCAGTTATACTGAGATTGTCTGTGTATAGCGCAATGCTACAGCGAATCTCACGTGTCACTTCAGAATAGCCTCTTAGTGGTCATAGCACAGGAGACCAGTGACATAACCAGGACCTGGTAATGCTACAGTGAGTCTCACATGTCACCCCCAGAGGGACAAGAGACTAGGAGTGCATACTGTAGTTATCCTGAGATTGTCTGTGTATAAGGTAATGCTACAGTGAGTCTCAAATGTCACCCCCAGAGGGACAGGGGACCAGGAGTACATACTGCAGTTATACTGAGATTGTCTGTGTATAGGGCAATGCAACAGTGAGTCTCACATGTCACCCCCAGAGGGACAGGTGACCAGGAGTGCATACTGCAGTTATGCTGAGATTATCTGTGTATAGGGTAATGCTACAGTGAGTCTCACATGTCACCCCCAGAGGGACAGGAGATCAGGAGTACATACTGCAGTTATACTGAGATTGTCTGTGTATAGGGTAATGCTACAGTGAGTCTCACATGTCACTCTCAGTGGGACAGGAGACCAGGAGTACATACTGCAGTTATACTGAGATTGTCTGTGTATAGGGTAATGCTACAGTGAGTCTCACATGTCATCCCAGAGGGACAGGAGACCAGGAGTACATACTGCAGTTATACTGAGATTGTCTGTGTATAGGGATATGCTACAGTGAGTCTCACATGTCACCTCCAGAGGGACAGAAGACCAGGAGTACATACTGCAGTTATACTGAGATTGTCTGTGTATAGGGCAATGCTACAGTGAGTCTCACATGTCACCTCCAGAGGGACAGAAGACCAGGAGTACATACTGCAGTTATACTGAGATTATCTGTGTATAGGGTAATGCTACAGTGAGTCTCACATGTCACCCCCAGAGGGACAGGAGACCAGGAGTGCATACTGCTGTTATACTGAGATTGTCTGTGTATAGGGCAATGCTACAGTGAGTCTCACATGTTACACACAGAGGGACAGGAGACCAGGAGTACATACTGCAGTTATACTGAGATTGTTTATGTATAGGGCAATGCTACAGTGAGTCTCACATGTCACTCTCAGTGGGACAGGAGACCAGGAGTACATACTGCTGTTATACTGAGATTGTCTGTGTATAGGGTAATGCTACAGTGAGTCTCACATGTCACCCCCAGAGGGACAGGAGACCAGGAGTGCATACTGCAGTTATATTGAGATTGTCTGTGTATAGGGTAATGCTACAGTGAGTCTCACATGTGAACCCCCAGAGGGACAGGAGACCAGGAGTGCATACTGCAGTTATACTGAGATTGTCTGTGTATAGGGCAATGCTGCATTGACTCTCACATGTCACCCCCACAGGGACAGGGGACCAGAAGTACATACTGCAGTTATACTGAGATTGTCTGTGTATAAGGTAATGCTACAGTGAGTCTCACATGTCACCCCCAGAGGGACAGGGGACCAGGAGTACATACTGCAGTTATACTGAGATTATCTGTGTATAGGGCAATGCTACAGCGAGTCTCACATGTCACCCCCAGAGGGACAGGAGACCAGGAGTGCATACTGCAGTTATATTGAGATTATCTGTGTATAGGGTAATGCTACAGTGAGTCTCACATGTCACCCCAGAGGGACAGGAGACCAGGAGTACATACTGCAGTTATACTGAGATTGTCTGTGTATAGGGCAATGCTACAGTGAGTCTCACATGTCACCCCCAGAGGGACAGGATACCAGGAGTACATACTGCAGTTATACTGAGATTGTCTGTGTATAGGGCAATGCTACAGTGAGTCTCACATGTCGCCTCCAGAGGGACAGAAGACCAGGAGTACATACTGCAGTTATACTGAGATTGTCTGTGTATAGGGCAATGCTGCAGTGACTCTCACATGTCACCCCCAGAGGGACAGGGGACCAGGAGTACATACTGCAGTTATACTGAGATTGTCTGTGTATAGGGCAATGCTACAGCGAGTCTCACATGTCACCCCCAGAGGGACAGGAGACAAGGAGTGCATACTGCTGTTATACTGAGGTTGTCTGTGTATTAGGCAATGCTACAGTGAGTCTCACATGTCACCCCCAGAGGGACAGGAGACCAGGAGTGCATACTGCAGTTATACTGAGATTATCTGTGTATAGGGCAATGCTACAGTGAGTCTCACATGTCACCCCCAGAGGGACAGGAGACCAGGAGTATATACTGCAGTTATACTGAGATTGTCTGTGTATAGGGCAATGCTACAGTGAGTCTCACATGTTACACACAGAGGGACAGGAGACCAGGAGTACATACTGCAGTTATACTGAGGTTGTCTGTGTATAGGGTAATGCTACAGTGAGTCTCACATGTTACACACAGAGGGACAGGAGACCAGGAGTACATACTGCAGTTATACTGAGGTTGTCTGTGTATAGGGTAATGCTACAGTGAGTCTCACATGTTACACACAGAGGGACAGGAGACCAGGAGTACATACTGCAGTTATACTGAGGTTGTCTGTGTATAAGGCAATGCTACAGTGAGTCTCACATGTCACCCCAGAGGGACAGGAGACCAGGAGTGCATACTGCAGTTATACTGAGATTATCTGTGTATAGGGCAATGCTACAGTGAGTCTCACATGTCACCCCCAGAGGGACAGGAGACCAGGAGTACATACTGCAGTTATACTGAGATTGTCTGTGTATAGGGCAATGCTACAGTGAGTCTCACATGTTACACACAGAGGGACAGGAGACCAGGAGTACATACTGCAGTTATACTGAGATTGTCTGTGTATAGGGCAATGCTACAGCGAGTCTCACATGTCACCCCCAGAGGGACAGGAGACCAGGAGTACATACTGCAGTTATACTGAGATTGTCTGTGTATAGCGCAATGCTACAGCGAATCTCACGTGTCACTTCAGAATAGCCTTTTAGTGGTCATAGCACAGGAGACCAGTGACATAACCAGGACCTGGCTTTATAAGGGTGTATTCCTAGGCAGCTGTGCAATATCAAAGCCCTTTAAAAAGCATTTAAGATTTGAACATTTATTTTGTATACAGACTGATTTTGCAATATGTACTTGCTAATCATATACCCATGCAAACGTACAATGATTTTGATGTTCCTTTCATAAAAATGATGTGCATCTAATTAAATGTATCACTGATGTGTCCATTTTTGTATGTATAATAAAGTTTGTTTGAGATAAGTGAACTAATTATTAAACCAACTGATCATTTCTGTTTTTGTATCCAGTGTAATTAATGGTTTATTCTTGTTTTTGCAGCTGCCGGTTACTGACTCTGCACAGAAGACAAAGTTAGAACCTTTGTGAAGACTAAACCCAAACATGTCTATAATGGACCATAATCCCACCACTGGGGTGGTTACAGTCATTGTCATCCTAATCGCCATTGCCGCACTTGGCGCCTTAATACTTGGTTGCTGGTGTTACCTCCGCTTGCAGAAAATAAGCCAGTCGGAGGATGAGGAGAGCATTGTCGGGGAAGTTGAAACCAAAGAACCTTTTCTTCTGGTTCAATATTCTGCCACAGGACCTCGAGTGGAGCGAAAAACCAAACTGACTCCTAACGGGACCGAGGTGCATGGTTAATTCACTGGCTTCAACATATCAGCTGAGATGAATCTAACAAGCAGAACTAATACTGTGAATAACATAGACCCGGCTGTGGTGGCAAAGTGACTCTACCTGACACAGCATGCGTGACTTTTATTTTCCTAGCATTTGTTACTTGAATGTTTAGATCATTCTTTATTAACAAGATTTTCCCCCAGAATGTGAACTACCAATTGTCTGATCATGAAAATAACCAACAGGAAGCTGCAGTTTTACTCCAACATACATTTATACAGTTGTTGTATATATTTTAAAGAATGGAACGTGCATAGCCACCATTTTGTTGGCAAAAAAAAAAAACTGAACTGGAAACCATTCATGTGAGACGGATGTGTAAAATTGCAGGTTTTAAATATGTTGGTGTTTTTTTTTGTTTTTTTTTTTACTAAGATTCAATTTCCTCTTGTTTTAAGCAGATACCTTATTATTGTTGTGCGTTTTTTGTATTCGCTTTAAGCGTTTACCTGCAGTGAAGCTGCTGCAAACGATATTTGTTTGGGAGCCGTTGACGTGGAAAAAAAAAAAAGAATTCCATGAGGATCCCTTTCTTTTTATGTAGCAGGGGAGCAGAATTGTAGATTTCTATTTTCTAAGAATGAAATAGCATTTTAGATTTTCACTACAATCTTATATCTTTGTACATTTCCATTACAGTAAGTTGTATTTGATGTTTACATGAATGCATTAAGGACTCTCGTACAGGCTGTTGTGACATTTTTTCACATTTTGCATCTTTTAGCCTGTAAACTTTTACTGTGTTTTTAATATAAACTGCTAGACTTCGCCTTCAGAACGTACTAGTGTGTGCTGTGTTTTGAGTGGCGACCTGAGTCTAAAAGTTGGAGTGAATTTGGGTATATTTTATATCCAATGACCTGCTGGAAAGACTTCAGTCAAAACCAAACATACGGTGTAGCAGTGACCACCAGTTTCCTACACGATTCACTTTTCCTGGTTTAGCCTTTTGGCTGCTATATAGGTTTGTTAAAGGGATAGTCTAGTCAAAATTTAAAAAATGTGATGTCCCTCAAAGAATGTTAGACTAGGGAAAAAGATTTTAGCTTAAAAGAATGGTTTAGTCAAAATTAAACTTTCATGATTCAGTTAGTGCAGCAATTTTAAGCAACTTTCTAATTTACTCCTATTATCATTTTTTTTGCATTCTCTTGCTATCTTTATTTGAAAAAGAAAAAATGTAAGCTTACAAGATGGCACGTTTTTTGTTCAGCACCTGGGTAGCGCTTGCTGATTGGTGGCTACATTTAGACACCAATCAGCAAGCGCTACCCAAGTGCTGAACCAAAAATGTGCCGGCTCCTATGCTTACATTCTTGCTTTTTAATTAAAGATAGCAAGAGAATGAAGAAAAATTGATAATAGCAGTAAATTAGAAAGTTGCTTAAAATTGCTGCCCTATCTGAATCATGAAAGTTTAATTTTGACTAGATTGTCCCTTTAAAGCCTTTCTTTGTCAGCTAAGGGGTTAACAGCATTATTATGAGTATTGTAAATCTCTCAATGCTGAACCAGGTTTTTTTTTTTCTTTTTAACTTAAAAAAAGAAAGTTGCTATAAAGTGCAAATCTGTCTGATTTATATTTGCGTCTTAAACACATTTGTTAAACGTATCGTGTGTAATGAACATTACTGACACAAATTTGTATCTGTATTTGTGATAACCACTGGATTCTGTGCTTGTGAAACAAATACAGCTGTTGTCATTTTGTGTGTTTTTATGCTTATTGCGCCAGACTCATTGTGGGAAACAAACCGGTAACTTTCTAGTCATGGTAATGCGGCTAGTCTAGTATATACAGATATTTTTGTCTTGAGAAAATGTGCCAAAGTGGATTTGTAGTATGAACAGAAAAAGTACTGTGTTGTCAGACGTCTTGTTTTAAAATATCAAAATCTTCTGATTTTCGCTTGTACAGCCATTTTTTTTTCTCCTTGCTCCCTTCACATTAAAGGGACATGAATGTCAACATTTAAACTTTAATTATTCAGATAGAGCATGCAATTAAAAAAAAAAAAAAAAAAATTACGAGCATGCGATTTAAAAAAACGAAAAAATCTTTAGATTTTGCTTTTATAAAAAATAAGAACAGCATATCTAGGTAGGCTCAGAAACGCCAAGGCAGGTGTATCTAGATATGGTCTTTAACAACGATAGCAAAGAAACTAAGATTTATTTTTTATACATTGCATGCTTTGAATTGAGTTTAATTTTGACTGTATTGTACCTTTAACAATTGTGCTCTCCATGACAACCAGTCAAGTGAAACGCTGCACAGCTCCTTTACAAATTGCTTTATTAAAGCATTAAAAAATATATTTAAAAAATGGCAAAGGGTTAAATTTCCCACCTAGGGTTGGAGTTTGCTCGGTGAATATTTCACTGTGTAGTTGAACTAGTTAATTTGGTTCATAAAAGAAAATATCCTTTCCCACGGTTTGTTTCTCAAAAATAAATTGAATCAGAACAGTCTCACATTTTAACACTAAGCTGTAAAGTACATTTTAAAAATGAATAAACTAACAGTTTGAATGAATTTACAGTAACCCTCTTATTTTTCCCCCTCTTTTGTAGATTAAAGGGACTTTAAACTTAAAATATAATACCCCGTAAAATATTTAATGAGAATAAACATTACAATATTGATGTGATTGCATATGGCTAGCTTAGATAAATTATACTCAATGGGGTTTTCAAGTGCTTTATTCCTGGACTGCTCTTTAGTTGTTTTTAAAACATTTGTTTTGTAGGTAGTTTTTATGTGATATTTAATTGCTGGTATGTGTGTGGGATCGGCCTTTTAAAGGGAGAGTTTACCCTCATTTTTTTTCTCCCCCTTTACATTGTTCCCAGTGATTCGTTTTACCTGCTGGAATGTATTAAATGCTTTACAAATAGCTTCTTTACCTTTATATCAGAATCAAAAATGGCTGATTTTGCCTTTGGTATCCCTTCCTATACTAAAAGTTATACTTAAAGGGACACTGAACCCAAATTTGTTCTTTTGTGATTCATATAGAGCATGACATTTTAAGCAACTTTCTAATTTACTCCTATTATCAAACATTCTTCATTCTCTTGGTATCTTTTTTTGAAATGTAAGTTTAGATGCTGGCCCATTTTTGGTGAACAACCTGGGTTGTCCTTGCTGATTGGTGGATAAATTCATCCACCAATAAAAAACTGCTGTCCAAAGTCTGAACCAAAAAAAAAAACTTAGATGCCTTTTTCAAATAAAGATAGCAAGAGAATGAAGAGATTGATAATAGGAGTACATACGAAAGTTGCTTAAAATTGCATGCTCTTTCACAAAAGAAAAAATGTGGGTTCAGTGTGCCTTTAAATATAGGCAATAGAATAGCTGTATAAATCTAGCCAGCAGAAGTGGGAGGTAGGAGAGAAAAGTAATAAAATGCTATATAAGTATTGGACTTTGATATACAGAGATAATTTAAATAAATGTGTGTGTGTGTGCAGAAAGTCATGCAAAAAGATCTGATTTCCCTCCATTTTAATGGCTTAAAGTTTCAAATAACATCAGCTATTTCACATACAAAAATAAACATACACAAGCAATTTATCATACATTTTATATTCTGCAGCTGGTATAAAGTCATTGGAAACACATTAAGGCAAAACAAACTACAGTGTTCTCAGAAAAGGGTTTTATCTTTGCAGAAACACATATGCATTATTTATTTGCATACTTTATCTGTAATTTACTGATTTTTTTTCCCAGTGCTCAGACTGCAGAATTAAAGGGGCAGTGCACCTTACAACATTATTCTGCTGTCTCCCATTAGTCTGAATCTTATTAAAACAGATCAACACCTTGTCTGCTGCAATTATTTTTTAAATGGTCAAAATACACCTATCACCTGGACTTGAGTCTGGACATGACGAGGCTTGCTACTGTCATTCTGTTAGCAAAACTTTAAAAAAAAAAAAACATTTGGCATCCGTAGAAATGATAAAAAAAAACAACTACAAATTAGGATGTGATGTGGTGAGGTTAGGTTTGTGATACCTGTCATTCTATATTACAATCTCAGTGTCCCTTTAAATTCTTTAGTAACAATTGCACAGGGGTTCCCTTTAAGTACACTGCAGTTTACCTGACCCTGCTACATGCTTCTCAGTGACTACTTAGTTCAATGCACAAGTTCAAAGTTGATTTGATAAAGACTCAAAGCAAATTTTGCTAGAAAGATGAGTTTGCTTATGAAACATTCTTTTATGCAGGTCTTTTGCTATTCTATTTGTATCCGGATGAATACTATGCATATGTTTAAAAAGGAATTTCTCACTTTAAGCTTAGTGTAACAAGTGGTTTTTGTGCCTCTGAAGTGGTGGCTCTTAAAGTACACAATGTAGTCAACTATACTGTAGCAAAGTACACAATGTAGTCAACTATACTGTAGCAAAGTACACAATGTAGTCAACTGTACAGTAGCAAAGTACACAATGTAGTCAACTGTACAGTAGCAAAGTACACAATGTAGTCAACTATACTGTAGCAAAGTACACAATGTAGTCAACTGTACAGTAGCAAAGTACAAAATGTAGTCAACAACTACACTGTAGCAAAGTACACAATGTAGTCAACAACCATACTGTAGCAAAGTACACAATGTAGTCAACAACCATACTGTAGCAAAGTACACAATGTAGTCAACTGTACAGTAGCAAAGTACACAATGTAGTCAACAACTATACTGTAGCAAAGTACACAATGTAGTCAACTATACTGTAGCAAAGTACACAATGTAGCCAACTGTACAGTAGCAAAGTACACAATGTAGCCAACTGTACAGTAGCAAAGTACACAATTTAGTCAACTGTACTGTAGCAAAGTACACAATGTAGTCAACAACTGTACTGTAGCAAAGTACACAATGTAGTCAACAACTGTACTGTAGCAAAGTACACAATGTAGTCAACAACTGTACGGTAGTAAAGTGCACAATGTAGTCAACAACTGTACGGTAGTAAAGTGCACAATGTAATCTACAAGTATACGGTAGTAAAGTGCACAATATAGTCAGCCACTGTACGGTAGTAAAGTGCACAATGTAGTCAGCCACTGTACGGTAGTAAAGTGCACAATGTAATCTACAAGTATACGGTAGTAAAGTGCACAATGTAATCAACAAGTATACGGTAGTAAAGTGCACAATGTAGTCAGCCACTGTACAGTAGTAAAGTGCACAATGTAGTCAGCCACTGTACGGTAGTAAAGTGCACAATGTAATCTACAAGTATACGGTAGTAAAGTGCACAATGTAGTCAGCCACTGTACAGTAGTAAAGTGCACAATGTAATCTACAAGTATACGGTAGTAAAGTGCACAATGTAGTCAGCCACTGTACGGTACTAAAGTGCACAATGTAATCAACAAGTATACGGTAGTAAAGTGCACAATGTAGTCAGCCACTGTACAGTAGATAAGTGCACAATGTAGTCACCCACTGTACAGTAGTAAAGTGCACAATGTAATCTACAAGTATACGGTAGTAAAGTGCACAATGTAGTCAGCCACTGTACAGTAGTAAAGTGCACAATTTTATCTACAAGTATACGGTAGTAAAGTGCACAATGTAATCTACAAGTATACGGTAGTAAAGTGCACAATGTAGTCAGCCACTGTACGGTAGTAAAGTGCACAATGTAGTCAGCCACTGTACGGTAGTAAAGTGCACAATGTAGTCAGCCACTGCACGGTAGTAAAGTGCACAATGTAATCAACAAGTATACAGTAGTAAAGTGCACAATGTAGTCAGCCACTGTACAGTAGTAAAGTGCACAATTTTATCTACAAGTATACGGTAGTAAAGTGCACAATGTAATCTACAAGTATACGGTAGTAAAGTGCACTGTAGCAAAGTACACAATGTAGTCAACAACCATACTGTAGCAAAGTACACAATGTAGTCAACTGTACAGTAGCAAAGTACACAATGTAGTCAACAACTATACTGTAGCAAAGTACACAATGTAGTCAACAACTATACTGTAGCAAAGTACACAATGTAGTCAACAACTATACTGTAGCAAAGTACACAATGTAGTCAACTGTACAGTAGCAAAGTACACAATGTAGTCAACTGTACAGTAGCAAAGTACACAATGTAGCCAACTGTACAGTAGCAAAGTACACAATTTAGTCAACTGTACTGTAGCAAAGTACACAATGTAGTCAACAACTGTACTGTAGCAAAGTACACAATGTAGTCAACAACTGTACTGTAGCAAAGTACACAATGTAGTCAACAACTGTACGGTAGTAAAGTGCACAATGTAGTCAACAACTGTACGGTAGTAAAGTGCACAATGTAATCTACAAGTATACGGTAGTAAAGTGCACAATATAGTCAGCCACTGTACGGTAGTAAAGTGCACAATGTAGTCAGCCACTGTACGGTAGTAAAGTGCACAATGTAATCTACAAGTATACAGTAGTAAAGTGCACAATGTAATCAACAAGTATACGGTAGTAAAGTGCACAATGTAGTCAGCCACTGTACAGTAGATAAGTGCACAATGTAGTCACCCACTGTACGGTAGTAAAGTGCACAATGTAATCTACAAGTATACGGTAGTAAAGTGCACAATGTAGTCAGCCACTGTACGGTAGTAAAGTGCACAATGTAATCAACAAGTATACGGTAGTAAAGTGCACAATGTAGTCAGCCACTGTACGGTAGTAAAGTGCACAATGTAAACAACAAGTATACGGTAGTAAAGTGCACAATGTAGTCAGCCACTGTACAGTAGTAAAGTGCACAATTTTATCTACAAGTATACGGTAGTAAAGTGCACAATGTAATCTACAAGTATACGGTAGTAAAGTGCACAATGTAGTCAGCCACTGTACGGTAGTAAAGTGCACAATGTAGTCAGCCACTGTACGGTAGTAAAGTGCACAATGTAGTCAGCCACTGCACGGTAGTAAAGTGCACAATGTAATCAACAAGTATACGGTAGTAAAGTGCACAATGTAGTCAGCCACTGTACAGTAGTAAAGTGCACAATGTAGTCAGCCACTGTACGGTAATAAAGTGCACAATGTAATCTACAAGTATACGGTAGTAAAGTGCACAATGTAGTCAGCCACTGTACGGTAGTAAAGTGCACAATGTAATCTACAAGTATACGGTAGTAAAGTGCACAATGTAGTCGGCCACTGTACGGTAGTAAAGTGCACAATGTAAACAACAAGTATACGGTAGTAAAGTGCACAATGTAGTCAGCCACTGTACAGTAGTAAAGTGCACAATGTAATCTACAAGTATACGGTAGTAAAGTGCACAATGTAATCTACAAGTATACGGTAGTAAAGTGCACAATGTAGTCAGCCACTGTACGGTAGTAAAGTGCACAATGTAGTCAGCCACTGTACGGTAGTAAAGTGCACAATGTAGTCAGCCACTGCACGGTAGTAAAGTGCACAATGTAATCAACAAGTATACGGTAGTAAAGTGCACAATGTAGTCAGCCACTGTACGGCAGTAAAGTGCACAATGTAGTCAGCCACTGTATGGCAGTAAAGTACACAATGTAGTCGGCCACAACGGAGAAGTAAAGTGCACAGGTTTGTTGCTAGTAACATATATAATTTAAACTGATGTCTGATATGGGCATGATGATTTGTATTAAAAAAAAAATACAATTTGAACATTAAGCAATATTCATAAGTCCAAAGGTTTTAAGGTCTTGGGCGGTGGCAAAATTTACAAGATAATTCGGATTAAAGGAATGAGGAAGAACAGATTGCAGAATAAAAAGGACACTAAGACCAGCAAGGTCTTATCCTCTTGGCATGAAAGGGTTAACAAGGAGCAGTACACAGAAGAACCCAGGTCCAGTAGAGAACAGAGTCCAACCCTTTCTGAGAATAGAAGGGTTAAAGGGACATTATACACTAATTTTTTATTTGCATAAATGTTTTGTAGATTATTTATATAGCCCATAAAGTTTTTAGTTTCTTTTTTTTTAATGGATAGTTTTGCTTATTTTTTAAATAACATTGCTCTGATTTTAGGATTAGTCACATGGCAGAGCAGGGTTTAAAGACAGGCAGGCAGTCAAATATTCACACTAGAGAATATAACAGAGAGCACCCATGAACACACTAGGCACACCTATACTAGGGCAACTAAGGAACATGTTTAAAATAGGCGTCAAGGAGGGTGCACAATCAGAGTGGCACTCGAGGCGCCAAACAACCCCATGCAGCCATGGCAACGGCCCGGATTAGGCGGTATGTGACGGTAACCAAAACAACGCAGTCTGAGGAATTTTGGCCTTAGTGCCTTTCTTCCACCTACACCACTTACATGGCAGAGATGCCACCTTTTCTGGGGGGACCTACCATCCATTAGCATAAATAATTATACAGCATCAATCAGGAACTAAAGCTACTAGGACTGATTTTAAATGGTAATTTGTTTATAGATTCCAACACACTTATAAGAAGTTTGACAATGATAGCATCTTTATTTCTATATTAAATCTTTATTTTCAACTTTGACCTGAACCTTAAAGGGACAGTTTAGTCAGAATTAAACTTTCATGATTCAGATATGGCATGCAGTTTTAAACAACTTTCAGATGTACTTTTATCATCAAATTTGCTTTGTTTTTTTTCTATTCTTAGTTGAAAGCTAAACCTATTTGGATGCATTTGTCAGTTTTTCACAGCTAGAGGGCGTTAGTTCGTGTGTGTCATATAGATAACATTGTGCTCACGCCCGTGGAGTTACTTATGAGAGGGCACTGAATGGCTAAAATGCAAGTCTGTCAAAAGAACTGAAATAAGGGGGCAGTGTCGGTAAAATACCATCTCGGTGGCAACTCTACATAGCAAGTGTCATTGTCAGCTCTTAAAAACCATTCTATGTTTTGCCAAAGTCAGCTGCTGCTTGTGGTTTCCATTGGATAGTGAGAAGTGTCACTGCTCCTGCCTCCCATATATACTCTAGTGCCCCCTGAGGAGGTCGCCTCACACTGGGAAAACCACTAACCTAACAAACGAAAGCTTTTTAGAGTTAAAGAGAATCACTCATTAAACAGAATTATCTGCAATTAGTAAGTTTACAGAAGATGCACAGGGGACCAGTTATGGTTCCCACATCAATTCTCATAATGCATTTTCCAAATTAATAGTTACTTGCTACATTGACCAATTGTGCACAGTGTGTATATACTGCAGCATGAAATCAATGTTTAAATGTGGTTTATGGCCAAAATTGCAGTTCTAGAATTACAATATAATTAAATATTTTATTTGTCTTTATTTTCACAGTTGTGCAGACTAACCAGACTGAAGCAATAGATTTGTATACAGCTGCACATGGCTGTGTGACCGAGCAGACAGGAGCAATAGATTTGTGTACAGCTACACGTGGTTGTGTGACTCAGCATACTGGAGCAATACATTTGTGTACAGCTGCATGTGGTTGTGTAACTTAGCAGACTGGAGCAATAGATTTGTATACAGCTGCACGTGGTTGTGTGACTGAGCAGACTGAAGCAATAGATTTTTATACAGCTGCACGTGGTTGTGTGACTGAGCAGACTTAAGCAATAGATTTGTATACAGCTGCACGTGGTTGTGTGACCGAGCAGACTGAAGCAATACCTTTGTATACAGCTGCACGTGGTTGTGTGACTGAGCAGATTGACAAAATAAATTTGTATACAGCTGCACGTGGTTGTGTGACTGAGCAGACTGAAGCAATACATTTGTATACAGCTGCAAGTGGTTGTGTGACTGAGCAGACTAGAGCAATAGATTTGTGTACAGCTGTATGTGGCTGTTTGAACTAGCAGACTGGAGCAATAGATTTGTGTACAGCTGCACGTGGTTGTGTGACTGAGCAGACAGAAGCAACATATTTGTGTACAGCTGCACGTGGTTGTGTAACTGAGCAGACTGGAGCAATAGATTTGTATACAGCTGCACGTGGTTGTGTGACTGAGCAGACTTAAGCAATAGATTTCTGTACAGCTGCACGTGGCTGTGTGACCGAGCAGACTGGAGCAATAGATTTGTGTACAGCTGTATGTGGCTGTGTGAACTAGCAGACTGGAGCAATAGATTTGTGTACAGCTGCACGTGGTTGTGTGACTGAGCAGACAGAAGCAACAGATTTGTGTACAGCTGCACGTGGTTGTGTAACTGAGCAGACTGGAGCAATAGATTTGTATACAGCTGCACGTGGTTGTGTGACTGAGCAGACTTAAGCAATACATTTGTATACAGCTGCACGTGGTTGTGTGACTGAGCAGATTGAAGAAATAAATTTGTATACAGCTGCACGTGGTTGTGTGACTGAGCAGACTGAAGCAATAAATTTGTATACAGCTGCAAGTGGTTGTGTGACTGAGTACACAGAAGCAATAGATTTCTGTACAGCTGCATGTGGCTGTGTGACCGAGCAGACTGGAGCAATAGATTTGTGTACAGCTGTATGTGGTTGTGTGACTGAGCAGACAGAAGCAACAGATTTGTGTACAGCTGCACGTGGCTGTGTGAACGAGCAGACTGGATCAATAGATTTGTATACAGCTGCACATGGTAGTGTGACTGAGCAGACAGAAGCAATAGATTTGTGTACAGCTGCACATAGCTGTGTGACCGAGCAGACTGGAGCAATAGATTTGTATACAGCTACACGTGGTTGTGTGAATGAGCAGACTGGTGCAATAGATTTGTGTACAGCTGCATGTGGTTGTGTGACTGAGCAGACTGAAGCAATAGATTTGTGTACAGCTGCACGTGGTTGTGTGACTGAGCAGACTGAAGCAATAGATTTCTGTACAGCTGCAAGTGGTTGTTTGACTGAGCAGACTTAATCAATAGATTTGTGTACAGCTGCATGTGGTTGTGTGACTGAGCAGACTGAAGCAATAGATTTGTGTAAAGCTGCACATGGTTGTGTGACTCTGTAGACTAGAGCAATAGATTTGTGTACAGCTGCATGTGGTTGTGTGACTGAGCAGACTGAAAAAAATAGATTTGTGTACAGCTGCACGTGGTTGTGTGACTGAGCAGACTGGTGCAATAGATTTGTATACAGCTGCACGTGGTTGTTTGATCGAGCAGACTGAAGCAATAGATTTGTGTACAGCTGCACATGGTTGTGTGACTGTACAGACTAGAGCAATAGATTTGTGTACAGCTGCACATGGTTGTGTGACTGTACAGACTGAAGCAATAGATTTGTGTACAGCTGCACATGGTTGTGTGACTGTACAGACTAGAGCAATAGATTTGTGTACAGCTGCATGTGGTTGTGTGACTGAGCAGATTGGAGCAATAGATTTGTGTACAGCTGCATGTGGTTGTGTGACTGAGCAGATTGGAGCAATAGATTTGTGTACAGCTGCACGTGGTTGTGTGACTGAGCAGACTGGTGCAATAGATTTGTATACAGCTGCATGTGGTTGTTTGACCGAGCAGACTGAAGCAATAGATTTGTGTACAGCTGTACGTGGTTGTGTGGCTGAGCAGACTGGAGCAATATATTTGTGTACAGCTGCACGTGGTTGTGTGACTGAGCAGACTGAAGCAATACATTTGTGTACAGCTACACGTGGTTGTGTGACTGAGCAGACTGAAGCAATAGATTTGTGTACAGCTGCACATGGTTGTGTGACTGAGCAGACTGAAGCAATAGATTTGTGTACAGCTGCACGTGGTTGTGTGACTGAGCAGACTGGAGCAATAGATTTGTGTACAGCTGCACGTGGTTGTGTGACTGAGCAGACTGGAGCAATAGATTTGTGTACAGCTGCACGTGGTTGTGTAACTAAGCAGACTGAAGCAATATATTTGTGTACAGCTGCACGGGGTTGTGTGACTGAGCAGACTCGAGCAATAGACGTGTGTACAGCTGCACGTGGTTGTGTGACCGAGCAGACAGGAGCAATAGATTTGTGTACAGCTGCACATGGTTGTGTGACTGAGCAGACTGGAGCAATAGATTTGTGTACAGCTGCACTTGGTTGTGTGACTAAGCAGACTGGAGCAATAGATTTGTGTACAGCTGCACGTGGTTGTGTGACTGAGCAGACTGGAGCAATAGATTTGTGTACAGCTGCATGTGGTTGTGTGAATGAGCAGACTGGAGCAATAGATTTGTGTACAGCTGCAAGTAGTTGTGTGACTGAGCAGACTGGAGCAATAGATTTGTGTACAGCTGCACGTGGTTGTGTGAATGAGCAGACTAGAGCAATAGATTTGTGTACAGCTGCAAGTAGTTGTGTGACTGAGCAGACTGGAGCAATAGATTTGTGTACAGCTGCACGTGGTTGTGTGACTGAGCAGACTGAAGCAATAGATTTGTGTACAGCTGCACGTGGTTGTGTGACTGAGCAGACTGAAGCAATAGATTTGTGTACAGCTGCACGTGGTTGTGTGACTGAGCAGACTGAAGCAATAGATCTGTGTACAGCTGCACGTGGTTGTGTGACTGAGCAGACTGGAGCAATATATTTGTGTACAGCTGCACGTGGTTGTGTGACTGAGCAGACTGAAGAAATAGATTTGTGTACAGCTGCACGTGGTTGTGTGACTGAGCAGACTGGAGCAATAGATTTGTGTACAGCTGCACGTGGTTCTGTGACTGAGCAGACTGAAGCAATAGATTTGTGTACAGCTGCAAGTAGTTGTGTGACTGAGCAGACTGGAGCAATAGATTTGTGTACAGCTGCAAGTAGTTGTGTGACTGAGCAGACTGGAGCAATAGATTTGTGTACAGCTGCACATGGTTGTGTGACTGAGTTGACTGAAGCAATAGATTTGTGTACAGCTGCAAGTAGTTGTGTGACTGAGCAGACTGGAGCAATATATTTGTGTACAGCTGCATGTGGTTGTGTAACTAAGCAGACTGGAGCAATAGATTTGTGTACAGCTGCACGTGGTTGTGACTGAGCAGACAGGAGCAATATATTTGTGTACAGCTGCACGTGGTTGTGACTGAGCAGACTGAAGCAATAGATTTGTGTACAGTTGCACATGGTTGTGTGAATGAGCAGACTAGAGCAATAGATTTGTGTACAGCTGCAAGTAGTTGTGTGACTGGAGCAATAGATTTGTGTACAGCTGCACGTGGTTGTGTGACTGAGTTGACTGAAGCAATAGATTTGTGTACAGCTGCACGTGGTTGTGTGACTGAGTTGACTGAAGCAATAGATTTGTGTACAGCTGCACGTGGTTGTGTGACTGAGTTGACTGAAGTAATAGATTTGTGTACAGCTGCACGTGGTTGTGTGAATGAGCAGACTAGAGCAATAGATTTGTGTACAGCTGCACGTGGTTGTGTGACTGAGCAGACTGGAGCAATAGATTTGTGTACAGCTGCATGTGGTTGTGTGAATGAGCAGACTGGAGCAATAGATTTGTGTACAGCTGCACGTGGTTGTGTGACTGAGTTGACTGAAGTAATAGATTTGTGTACAGCTGCACGTGGTTGTGTGAATGAGCAGACTAGAGCAATAGATTTGTGTACAGCTGCAAGTAGTTGTGTGACTGAGCAGTATATTTGTGTACAGCTGCACGTGGTTGTGTGACTGAGCAGACTGAAGCAATAGATGTGTGTACAGCTGCACGTGGTTGTGTGACTGAGTTGACTGAAGCAATAGATTTGTGTACAGCTGCAACGTGGTTGTGTGACTGAGCAGACTGGAGCAATAAATTTGTATACAGCTGCACGTGCTTGTGTGACTGAGCAGACTGAAGCAAGATTTGTGTACAGTTGCACATGGTTGTGTGACTGAGCAGACTGAAACAATAGATTTGTGTGCAGTTGCACGTGGTTGTGTGACTGAGCAGACTCAAGCAATAGATTTCTGTACAGCTGCACATGGTTGTGTGACTGAGCAGACTGGAGCAATAGATTTGTATACAGCTGCACGTGGTTGTGTGACTGAGCAGACTGGAGCAATAGATTTGTGTACAGCTGCACGTGGTTGTGTGACTGAGCAGACTGAAGCAATAGATTTGTGTACAGCTGCACGTGGTTGTGTGACTGAGCAGACTGAAGCAATAGATTTGTGTACAGCTGCACGTGGTTGTGTGACTGAGCAGACTGAAGCAATAGATCTGTGTACAGCTGCACGTGGTTGTGTGACTGAGCAGACTGGAGCAATAGATTTGTGTACAGCTGCACGTGGTTGTGTGACTGAGCAGACTGAAGAAATAGATTTGTGTACAGCTGCACGTGGTTGTGTGACTGAGCAGACTGGAGCAATAGATTTGTGTACAGCTGCACGTGGTTCTGTGACTGAGCAGACTGAAGCAATAGATTTGTGTACAGCTGCACGTGGTTGTGTGACTGAGCAGACTGGAGCAATAGATTTGTGTACAGCTGCAAGTAGTTGTGTGACTGAGCAGACTGGAGCAATAGATTTGTGTACAGCTGCACATGGTTGTGTGAATGAGCAGATTGGAGCAATAGATTTGTGTACAGCTACATGTGGTTGTGTGAATGAGCAGACTGAAGCAATAGATCTGTGTACAGCTGCAAGTAGTTGTGTGACTGAGCAGACTGGAGCAATAGATTTGTGTACAGCTGCACGTGGTTGTGTGACTGAGCAGACTGAAGCAATAGATCTGTGTACAGCTGCAAGTAGTTGTGTGACTGAGCAGACTGGAGCAATAGATTTGTGTACAGCTGCACATGGTTGTGTGACTGAGCAGACTGAAGCAATATATTTGTGTACAGCTGCATGTGGTTGTGACTGAGCAGACAGGAGCAATATATTTGTGTACAGCTGCATGTGGTTGTGTAACTAAGCAGACTGGAGCAATAGATTTGTGTACAGCTGCACGTGGTTGTGACTGAGCAGACAGGAGCAATATATTTGTGTACAGCTGCACGTGGTTGTGACTGAGCAGACTGAAGCAATAGATTTGTGTACAGTTGCACATGGTTGTGTGAATGAGCAGACTAGAGCAATAGATTTGTGTACAGCTGCAAGTAGTTGTGTGACTGGAGCAATAGATTTGTGTACAGCTGCACGTGGTTGTGTGACTGAGTTGACTGAAGCAATAGATTTGTGTACAGCTGCACGTGGTTGTGTGACTGAGTTGACTGAAGCAATAGATTTGTGTACAGCTGCACGTGGTTGTGTGACTGAGTTGACTGAAGTAATAGATTTGTGTACAGCTGCACGTGGTTGTGTGAATGAGCAGACTAGAGCAATAGATTTGTGTACAGCTGCAAGTAGTTGTGTGACTGAGCAGTATATTTGTGTACAGCTGCACGTGGTTGTGTGACTGAGCAGACTGAAGCAATAGATGTGTGTACAGCTGCACGTGGTTGTGTGACTGAGTTGACTGAAGCAATAGATTTGTGTACAGCTGCAACGTGGTTGTGTGACTGAGCAGACTGGAGCAATAAATTTGTATACAGCTGCACGTGCTTGTGTGACTGAGCAGACTGAAGCAAGATTTGTGTACAGCTACACGTGGTTGTGTGACTGAGCAGACTCAAGCAATAGATTTCTGTACAGCTGCACATGGTTGTGTGACTGAGCAGACTGGAGCAATAGATTTGTATACAGCTGCACGTGGTTGTGTGACTGAGCAGACTGGAGCAATAGATTTGTGTACAACTGCACGTGGTTGTGTGACTGAGCAGACTGGAGCAATAGATTTGTATACAGCTACACGTGGTTGTGTGACTGAGCAGACTGAAGCAATAGATTTCTGTACAGCTGCACATGGTTGTGTGAATGAGCAGACAGAAGCAATAGATTTGTGTGCAGCTGCGCGTCGTCGTGTGACTGAGCAGACTGGAGAAATAGATTTGTGTACAGCTGCACGTGGTTGTGTGACTGAGCAGACTGAAGCAATAGATTTGTGTACATCTGCACGTGGTTGTGTGACTGAGCAGACTGAAGCAATAGATTTGTGTACAGCTGCACGTGGTTGTGTGACTGAGCAGACTGAAGAAATAGATTTGTATCTAGCTGTACGTAGTTGTGTGACTGAGCACACTAGAGTAACACAAGATTTGTATCTAGCTGTACGTAGTTGTGTGACTGAGCAGAATAGAGTAACACAAGATTTGTATCTAGCTGTACATAGTTATGTGACTGAGCACACTAGAGTAACACAAGATCTGTATCTAGCTGTACGTAGTTGTGTGACTGAGCAGACTAGAGTAACACAAGATCTGTATCTAGCTGTACGTAGTTGTGTGACTGAGCAGACTAGAGTAACACAAGATTTGTATCTAGCTGTACGTAGTTGTGTGACTGAGCAGACTAGAGTAACACAAGATCTGTATCTAGCTGTACGTAGTTGTGTGACTAAGCAGACTAGAGTAACACAAGATCTGTATCTAGCTGTACGTAGTTGTGTGACTGAGCATACTAGAGTAACACAAGATTTGTATCTAGCTGTATGTAGTTGTGTGACTGAGCAGACTAGAGTAACACAAGATTTGTATCTAGCTGTACGTAGTTGTGTGACTGAGCAGACTAGAGTAACACAAGATTTGTATCTAGCTGTACGTAGTTATGTGACTGAGCAGACTAGAGTAACACAAGATCTGTATCTAGCTGTACGTAGTTGTGTGACTGAGCAGACTAGAGTAACACAAGATTTGTATCTAGCTGTACGTAGTTATGTGACTGAGCAGACTAGAGTAACACAAGATTTGTATCTAGCTGTACGTAGTTGTGTGACTGAGCACACTAGAGTAACACAAGATCTGTATCTAGCTGTACGTAGTTGTGTGACTGAGCACACTAGAGTAACACAAGATCTGTATCTAGCTGTACGTAGTTGTGTGACTGAGCAGACTAGAGTAACACAAGATTTGTATCTAGCTGTACGTAGTTGTGTGACTGAGCAGACTAGAGTAACACAAGATTTGTATCTAGCTGTACGTAGTTGTGTGACTGAGCAGACTAGAGTAACACAAGATTTGTATCTAGCTGTACGTAGTTATGTGACTGAGCAGACTAGAGTAACACAAGATCTGTATCTAGCTGTACGTAGTTGTGTGACTGAGCAGACTAGAGTAACACAAGATCTGTATCTAGCTGTACGTAGTTGTGTGACTGAGCAGACTAGAGTAACACAAGATCTGTATCTAGCTGTACGTAGTTGTGTGACTGAGCAGACTAGAGTAACACAAGATTTGTATCTAGCTGTACGTAGTTATGTGACTGAGCATACTAGAGTAACACAAGATTTGTATCTAGCTGTACGTAGTTGTGTGACTGAGCAGACTAGAGTAACACAAGATTTGTATCTAGCTGTACGTAGTTATGTGACTGAGCATACTAGAGTAACACAAGATTTGTATCTAGCTGTACGTAGTTGTGTGACTGAGCAGACTAGAGTAACACAAGATTTGTATCTAGCTGTACGTAGTTGTGTGACTGAGCAGACTAGAGTAACACAAGATTTGTATCTAGCTGTACGTAGTTGTGTGACTGAGCACACTAGAGTAACACAAGATTTGTATCTAGCTGTACGTAGTTGTGTGACTGAGCAGACTAGAGTAACACAAGATTTGTATCTAGCTGTACGTAGTTATGTGACTGAGCAGACTAGAGTAACACAAGATTTGTATCTAGCTGTACGTAGTTATGTGACTGAGCATACTAGAGAAACACAAGATTTGTATCTAGCTGTACGTAGTTGTGTGACTGAGCAGACTAGAGTAACACAAGATTTGTATCTAGCTGTACGTAGTTGTGTGACTGAGCAGACTAGAGTAACACAAGATTTGTATCTAGCTGTACGTAGTTGTGTGACTGAGCAGACTAGAGTAACACAAGATCTGTATCTAGCTGTACGTAGTTATGTGACTGAGCATACTAGAGTAACACAAGATCTGTATCTAGCTGTACGTAGTTGTGTGACTGAGCAGACTAGAGTAACACAAGATTTGAATCTAGCTGTATGTAGTTGTGTGACTGAGCAGACTAGAGTAACACAAGATTTGTATCTAGCTGTACGTAGTTATGTGACTGAGCAGACTAGAGTAACACAAGATTTGTATCTAGCTGTATGTAGTTGTGTGACTGAGCAGACTAGAGTAACACAAGATTTGTATCTAGCTGTACGTAGTTGTGTGACTGAGCACACTAGAGTAACACAAGATTTGTATCTAGCTGTACGTAGTTGTGTGACTGAGCAGACTAGAGTAACACAAGATTTGAATCTAGCTGTATGTAGTTGTGTGACTGAGCAGACTAGAGTAACACAAGATTTGTATCTAGCTGTACGTAGTTATGTGACTGAGCAGACTAGAGTAACACAAGATTTGTATCTAGCTGTATGTAGTTGTGTGACTGAGCAGACTAGAGTAACACAAGATTTGTATCTAGCTGTACGTAGTTGTGTGACTGAGCACACTAGAGTAACACAAGATTTGTATCTAGCTGTACGTAGTTGTGTGACTGAGCACACTAGAGTAACACAAGATTTGTATCTAGCTGTACGTAGTTGTGTGACTGAGCAGACTAGAGTAACACAAGATTTGTATCTAGCTGTACGTAGTTATGTGACTGAGCACACTAGAGTAACACAAGATCTGTATCTAGCTGTACGTAGTTGTGTGACTGAGCAGACTAGAGTAACACAAGATTTGTATCTAGCTGTACGTAGTTGTGTGACTGAGCAGACTAGAGTAACACAAGATCTGTATCTAGCTGTACGTAGTTGTGTGACTGAGCAGACTAGAGTAACACAAGATCTGTATCTAGCTGTACGTAGTTGTGTGACTGAGCAGACTAGAGTAACACAAGATTTGTATCTAGCTGTACGTAGTTGTGTGACTGAGCAGACTAGAGTAACACAAGATTTGTATCTAGCTGTATGTATTTGTGTGACTGAGCAGACTAGAGTAACACAAGATTTGTATCTAGCTGTATGTAGTTGTGTGACTGAGCAGACTAGAGTAACACAAGATTTGTATCTAGCTGTACGTAGTTATGTGACTGAGCAGACTAGAGTAACACAAGATCTGTATCTAGCTGTACGTAGTTATGTGACTGAGCACACTAGAGTAACACAAGATTTGTATCTAGCTGTACGTAGTTGTGTGACTGAGCACACTAGAGTAACACAAGATTTGTATCTAGCTGTACATAGTTATGTGACTGAGCAGACTAGAGTAACACAAGATTTGTATCTAGCTGTACGTAGTTATGTGACTGAGCACACTAGAGTAACACAAGATTTGTATCTAGCTGTACGTAGTTGTGTGACTGAGCAGACTAGAGTAACACAAGATCTGTATCTAGCTGTACGTAGTTGTGTGACTGAGCAGACTAGAGTAACACAAGATCTGTATCTAGCTGTACGTAGTTGTGTGACTGAGCAGACTAGAGTAACACAAGATTTGTATCTAGCTGTACGTAGTTATGTGACTGAGCAGACTAGAGTAACACAAGATTTGTATCTAGCTGTAGGTAGTTATGTGACTGAGCATACTAGAGTAACACAAGATTTGTATCTAGCTGTATGTAGTTGTGTGACTGAGCAGACTAGAGTAACACAAGATTTGTATCTAGCTGTACGTAGTTATGTGACTGAGCAGACTAGAGTAACACAAGATTTGTATCTAGCTGTATGTAGTTGTGTGACTGAGCATACTAGAGTAACACAAGATTTGTATCTAGCTGTACGTAGTTGTGTGACTGAGCAGACTAGAGTAACACAAGATTTGTATCTAGCTGTACGTAGTTATGTGACTGAGCAGACTAGAGTAACATAAGTTCTGTATCTAGCTGTACGTAGTTGTGTGACTGAGGAGACTAGAGTAACACAAGATTTGTATCTAGCTGTACGTAGTTGTGTGACTGAGCAGACTAGAGTAACACAAGATTTGTATCTAGCTGTACGTAGTTATGTGACTGAGCAGACTAGAGTAACACAAGATTTGTATCTAGCTGTACGTAGTTGTGTGACTGAGCAGACTAGAGTAACACAAGATCTGTATCTAGCTGTACGTAGTTGTGTGACTGAGCAGACTAGAGTAACACAAGATTTGTATCTAGCTGTATGTAGTTGTGTGAGTGAGCAGACTAGAGTAACACAAGATTTGTATCTAGCTGTATGTAGTTATGTGACTGAGCATACTAGAGTAACACAAGATTTGTATCTAGCTGTACGTAGTTATGTGACTGAGCATACTAGAGTAACACAAGATTTGTATCTAGCTGTATGTAGTTGTGTGACTGAGCAGACTAGAGTAACATAAGATTTGTATCTAGCTGTATGTAGTTGTGTGACTGAGCAGACTAGAGTAACACAAGATTTGTATCTAGCTGTATGTAGTTATGTGACTGAGCATACTAGAGTAGCACAAGATTTGTATCTAGCTGTATGTAGTTGTGTGACTGAGCACACTAGAGTAACACAAGATCTGTATCTAGCTGTATGTAGTTGTGTGACTGAGCATACTAGAGTAACACAAGATTTGTATCTAGCTGTATGTAGTTGTGTGACTGAGCACACTAGAGTAACACAAGATCTGTATCTAGCTGTATGTAGTTATGTGACTGAGCAGACTAGAGTAACAAGATCTGTATCTAGCTGTACGTAGTTGTGTGACTGAGCAGACTAGAGTAACACAAGATTTGTATCTAGCTGTATGTAGTTGTGTGACTGAGCACACTAGAGTAACACAAGATCTGTATCTAGCTGTATGTAGTTGTGTGACTGAGCACACTAGAGTAACACAAGATCTGTATCTAGCTGTATGTAGTTGTGTGACTGAGCATACTAGAGTAGCACAAGATTTGTATCTAGCTGTATGTAGTTGTGTGACTGAGCAGACTAGAGTAACACAAGATTTGTATCTAGCTGTACGTAGTTATGTGACTGAGCAGACTAGAGTAACACAAGATCTGTATCTAGCTGTACGTAGTTATGTGACTGAGCAGACTAGAGTAACACAAGATTTGTATCTAGCTGTATGTAGTTATGTGACTGAGCAGACTAGAGTAACACAAGATTTGTATCTAGCTGTATGTAGTTATGTGACTGAGCAGACTAGAGTAACACAAGATCTGTATCTAGCTGTACGTAGTTATGTGACTGAGCAGACTAGAGTAACACAAGATCTGTATCTAGCTGTACGTAGTTATGTGACTGAGCAGTCTAGAGTAACACAAGATCTGTATCTAGCTGTACGTAGTTGTGTGACTGAGCAGACTAGAGTAACACAAGATTTGTATCTAGCTGTACGTAGTTATGTGACTGAGCATACTAGAGTAACACAAGATTTGTATCTAGCTGTATGTAGTTGTGTGACTGAGCAGACTAGAGTAACACAAGATTTGTATCTAGCTGTACGTAGTTGTGTGACTGAGCACACTAGAGTAACACAAGATTTGTATCTAGCTGTACGTAGTTATGTGACTGAGCATACTAGAGTAACACAAGATTTGTATCTAGCTGTACGTAGTTGTGTGACTGAGCACACTAGAGTAACACAAGATTTGTATCTAGCTGTACGTAGTTGTGTGACTGAGCACACTAGAGTAACACAAGATTTGTATCTAGCTGTACGTAGTTATGTGACTGAGCATACTAGAGTAACACAAGATTTGTATCTAGCTGTACGTAGTTGTGTGACTGAGCAGACTAGAGTAACACAAGATTTGTATCTAGCTGTATGTAGTTATGTGACTGAGCATACTAGAGTAACACAAGATTTGTATCTAGCTGTACGTAGTTGTGTGACTGAGCACACTAGAGTAACACAAGATTTGTATCTAGCTGTAGGTAGTTATGTGACTGAGCATACTAGAGTAACACAAGATTTGTATCTAGCTGTACGTAGTTGTGTGACTGAGCAGACTAGAGTAACACAAGATTTGTATCTAGCTGTACGTAGTTATGTGACTGAGCAGACTAGAGTAACACAAGATTTGTATCTAGCTGTATGTAGTTGTGTGACTGAGCAGACTAGAGTAACACAAGATTTGTATCTAGCTGTATGTAGTTGTGTGACTGAGCAGACTAGAGTAACACAAGATTTGTATCTAGCTGTATGTAGTTGTGTGACTGAGCAGACTAGAGTAACACAAGATTTGTATCTAGCTGTACGTAGTTGTGTGACTGAGCAGACTAGAGTAACACAAGATTTGTATCTAGCTGTACGTAGTTGTGTGACTGAGCATACTAGAGTAACACAAGATTTGTATCTAGCTGTACGTAGTTGTGTGACTGAGCATACTAGAGTAACACAAGATTTGTATCTAGCTGTACGTAGTTATGTGACTGAGCAGACTAGAGTAACACAAGATTTGTATCTAGCTGTACGTAGTTATGTGACTGAGCACACTAGAGTAACACAAGATTTGTATCTAGCTGTACGTAGTTATGTGACTGAGCAGACTAGAGTAACACAAGATTTGTATCTAGCTGTACGTAGTTGTGTGACTGAGCACACTAGAGTAACACAAGATTTGTATCTAGCTGTATGTAGTTGTGTGACTGAGCAGACTAGAGTAACACAAGATTTGTATCTAGCTGTACGTAGTTGTGTGACTGAGCAGACTAGAGTAACACAAGATCTGTATCTAGCTGTACGTAGTTATGTGACTGAGCAGACTAGAGTAACACAAGATCTGTATCTAGCTGTACGTAGTTGTGTGACTGAGCAGACTAGAGTAACACAAGATTTGTATCTAGCTGTACGTAGTTGTGTGACTGAGCAGACTAGAGTAACACAAGATTTGTATCTAGCTGTACGTAGTCATGTGACTGAGCAGACTAGAGTAACACAAGATTTGTATCTAGCTGTATGTAGTTGTGTGACTGAGCAGACTAGAGTAACACAAGATTTGTATCTAGCTGTACGTAGTTGTGTGACTGAGCAGACTAGAGTAACACAAGATTTGTATCTAGCTGTATGTAGTTGTGTGACTGAGCATACTAGAGTAACACAAGATTTGTATCTAGCTGTATGTAGTTGTGTGACTGAGCAGACTAGAGTAACACAAGATTTGTATCTAGCTGTACGTAGTTATGTGACTGAGCAGACTAGAGTAACACAAGATTTGTATCTAGCTGTACGTAGTTGTGTGACTGAGCAGACTAGAATAACACAAGATTTGTATCTAGCTGTACGTAGTTGTGTGACTGTGCAGACTAGAGTAACACAAGATTTGTATCTAGCTGTACGTAGTTGTGTGACTGAGCAGACTAGAGTAACACAAGATTTGTATCTAGCTGTACGTAGTTGTGTGACTGAGCAGACTAGAGTAACACAAGATTTGTATCTAGCTGTATGTAGTTATGTGACTGAGCATACTAGAGTAACACAAGATCTGTATCTAGCTGTATGTAGTTATGTGACTGAGCATACTAGAGTAACACAAGATCTGTATCTAGCTGTACGTAGTTGTGTGACTGAGCAGACTAGAGTAACACAAGATTTGTATCTAGCTGTATGTAGTTGTGTGACTGAGCAGACTAGAGTAGCACAAGATTTGTATCTAGCTGTATGTAGTTGTGTGACTGAGCAGACTAGAGTAACACAAGATCTGTATCTAGCTGTACGTAGTTATGTGACTGAGCACACTAGAGTAACACAAGATCTGTATCTAGCTGTACGTAGTTGTGTGACTGAGCAGACTAGAGTAACACAAGATTTGTATCTAGCTGTACGTAGTTATGTGACTGAGCATACTAGAGTAACACAAGATTTGTATCTAGCTGTACGTAGTTATGTGACTGAGCAGACTAGAGTAACACAAGATCTGTATCTAGCTGTACGTAGTTGTGTGACTGAGCACACTAGAGTAACACAAGATTTGTATCTAGCTGTACGTAGTTGTGTGACTGAGGAGACTAGAGTAACACAAGATTTGTATCTAGCTGTACGTAGTTATGTGACTGAGCATACTAGAGTAACACAAGATTTGTATCTAGCTGTACGTAGTTGTGTGACTGAGCAGACTAGAATAACACAAGATTTGTATCTAGCTGTACGTAGTTGTGTGACTGTGCAGACTAGAGTAACACAAGATTTGTATCTAGCTGTACGTAGTTGTGTGACTGAGCAGACTAGAGTAACACAAGATTTGTATCTAGCTGTATGTAGTTGTGTGACTGAGCAGACTAGAGTAACACAAGATTTGTATCTAGCTGTATGTAGTTGTGTGACTGAGCAGACTAGAGTAACACAAGATTTGTATCTAGCTGTATGTAGTTGTGTGACTGAGCACACTAGAGTAACACAAGATTTGTATCTAGCTGTACGTAGTTGTGTGACTGAGCACACTAGAGTAACACAAGATTTGTATCTAGCTGTACGTAGTTGTGTGACTGAGCAGACTAGAGTAACACAAGATCTGTATCAAGCTGTATGTAGTTATGTGACTGAGCAGACTAGAGTAACACAAGATTTGTATCTAGCTGTATGTAGTTGTGTGACTGAGCAGACTAGAGTAACATAAGATTTGTATCTAGCTGTATATAGTTGTGTGACTGAGCAGACTAGAGTAACATAAGATTTGTATCTAGCTGTATGTAGTTATGTGACTGAGCATACTAGAGTAACACAAGATTTGTATCTAGCTGTATGTAGTTGTGTGACTGAGCAGACTAGAGTAACACAAGATCTGTATCTAGCTGTACGTAGTTGTGTGACTGAGCAGACTAGAGTAACACAAGATTTGTATCTAGCTGTAGGTAGTTGTGTGACTGAGCAGACTAGAGTAACACAAGATCTGTATCTAGCTGTACGTAGTTATGTGACTGAGCATACTAGAGTAACACAAGATTTGTATCTAGCTGTATGTAGTTGTGTGACTGAGCAGACTAGAGTAACACAAGATTTGTATCTAGCTGTATGTAGTTGTGTGACTGAGCAGACTAGAGTAACACAAGATTTGTATCTAGCTGTACGTAGTTATGTGACTGAGCAGACTAGAGTAACACAAGATTTGTATCTAGCTGTACGTAGTTGTGTGACTGAGCAGACGAGAATAACACAAGATCTGTATCTAGCTGTACGTAGTTATGTGACTGAGCATACTAGAGTAACACAAGATTTGTATCTAGCTGTACGTAGTTGTGTGACTGAGCAGACTAGAGTAACACAAGATTTGTATCTAGCTGTATGTAGTTGTGTGACTGAGCAGACTAGAGTAACACAAGATTTGTATCTAGCTGTATGTAGTTGTGTGAGTGAGCAGACTAGAGTAACACAAGATTTGTATCTAGCTGTACGTAGTTGTGTGACTGAGCAGACTAGAGTAACACAAGATTTGTATCTAGCTGTACGTAGTTATGTGACTGAGCACACTAGAGTAACACAAGATTTGTATCTAGCTGTACGTAGTTATGTGACTGAGCACACTAGAGTAACACAAGATTTGTATCTAGCTGTATGTAGTTGTGTGACTGTGCAGACTAGAGTAACACAAGATTTGTATCTAGCTGTACGTAGTTGTGTGACTGAGCACACTAGAGTAACACAAGATTTGTATCTAGCTGTACGTAGTTGTGTGACTGAGCAGACTAGAATAACACAAGATTTGTATCTAGCTGTACGTAGTTGTGTGACTGAGCAGACTAGCGTAACACAAGATTTGTATCTAGCTGTACGTAGTTGTGTGACTGAGCACACTAGAGTAACACAAGATTTGTATCTAGCTGTATGTAGTTGTGTGACTGAGCAGACTAGAGTAACACAAGATTTGTATCTAGCTGTATGTAGTTGTGTGACTGAGCAGACTAGAGTAACACAAGATTTGTATCTAGCTGTACGTAGTTGTGTGACTGAGCAGACTAGAGTAACACAAGATTTGTATCTAGCTGTATGTAGTTGTGTGACTGAGCAGACTAGAGTAACACAAGATTTGTATCTAGCTGTATGTAGTTGTGTGACTGAGCAGACTAGAGTAACACAAGATTTGTATCTAGCTGTATGTAGTTGTGTGACTGAGCAGACTAGAGTAACACAAGATTTGTATCTAGCTGTATGTAGTTGTGTGACTGAGCAGACTAGAGTAACACAAGATTTGTATCTAGCTGTATGTAGTTGTGTGACTGAGCAGACTAGAGTAACACAAGATTTGTATCTAGCTGTACGTAGTTGTGTGACTGAGCAGACTAGAGTAACACAAGATTTGTATCTAGCTGTATGTAGTTGTGTGACTGAGCATACTAGAGTAACACAAGATTTGTATCTAGCTGTACGTAGTTGTGTGACTGAGCAGACTAGAGTAACATAAGATTTGTATCTAGCTGTACGTAGTTGTGTGACTGAGCAGACTAGAGTAACACAAGATTTGTATCTAGCTGTACGTAGTTGTGTGACTGAGCAGACTAGAGTAACATAAGATTTGTATCTAGCTGTACGTAGTTGTGTGACTGAGCACACTAGAGTAACACAAGATTTGTATCTAGCTGTACGTAGTTGTGTGACTGAGCAGACTAGAGTAACACAAGATTTGTATCTAGCTGTACGTAGTTATGTGACTGAGCATACTAGAGTAACACAAGATTTGTATCTAGCTGTACGTAGTTGTGTGACTGAGGAGACTAGAGTAACACAAGATTTGTATCTAGCTGTACGTAGTTGTGTGACTGAGCAGACTAGAGTAACACAAGATCTGTATCTAGCTGTACGTAGTTATGTGACTGAGCATACTAGAGTAACACAAGATTTGTATCTAGCTGTATGTAGTTGTGTGACTGAGCAGACTAGAGTAACACAAGATTTGTATCTAGCTGTACGTAGTTGTGTGACTGAGCAGACTAGAGTAACACAAGATTTGTATCTAGCTGTACGTAGTTATGTGACTGAGCAGACTAGAGTAACACAAGATTTGTACTGAGCTGTATGTAGTTATGTGACTGAGCATACTAGAGTAACACAAGATTTGTATCTAGCTGTACGTAGTTGTGTGACTGAGCAGACTAGAGTAACACAAGATTTGTATCTAGCTGTATGTATTTGTGTGACTGAGCAGACTAGAGTAACACAAGATTTGTATCTAGCTGTACGTAGTTGTGTGACTGAGCAGACTAGAGTAACACAAGATTTGTATCTAGCTGTACGTAGTTGTGTGACTGAGCAGACTAGAGTAACACAAGATCTGTATCTAGCTGTATGTAGTTGTGTGACTGAGCAGACTAGAGTAACACAAGATTTGTATCTAGCTGTACGTAGTTATGTGACTGAGCATACTAGAGTAACACAAGATTTGTATCTAGCTGTACGTAGTTATGTGACTGAGCAGACTAGAGTAACACAAGATTTGTATCTAGCTGTATGTAGTTGTGTGACTGAGCAGACTAGAGTAACACAAGATTTGTATCTAACTGTATGTAGTTGTGTGACTGAGCAGACTAGAGTAACACAAGATTTGTATCTAGCTGTACGTAGTTGTGTGACTGAGCAGACTAGAGTAACACAAGATTTGTATCTAGCTGTACGTAGTTGTGTGACTGAGCATACTAGAGTAACACAAGATTTGTATCTAGCTGTATGTAGTTGTGTGACTGAGCAGACTAGAGTAACACAAGATTTGTATCTAGCTGTATGTAGTTGTGTGACTGAGCAGACTAGAGTAACACAAGATTTGTATCTAGCTGTATGTAGTTGTGTGACTGAGCAGACTAGAGTAACACAAGATTTGTATCTAGCTGTATGTAGTTGTGTGACTGAGCAGACTAGAGTAACACAAGATTTGTATCTAGCTGTATGTAGTTGTGTGACTGAGCATACTAGAGTAACACAAGATTTGTATCTAGCTGTACGTAGTTGTGTGACTGAGCAGACTAGAGTAACACAAGATTTGTATCTAGCTGTATGTAGTTGTGTGACTGAGCATACTAGAGTAACACAAGATCTGTATCTAGCTGTACGTAGTTGTGTGACTGAGCAGACTAGAGTAACACAATATTTGTATCTAGCTGTATGTAGTTGTGTGACTGAGCAGACTAGAGTAACACAAGATTTGTATCTAGCTGTACGTAGTTATGTGACTGAGCACACTAGAGTAACACAAGATTTGTATCTAGCTGTACGTAGTTGTGTGACTGAGCAGACTAGAGTAACACAAGATCTGTATCTAGCTGTATGTAGTTGTGTGACTGAGCAGACTAGAGTAACACAAGATCTGTATCTAGCTGTATGTAGTTGTGTGACTGAGCAGACTAGAGTAACACAAGATCTGTATCTAGCTGTACGTAGTTGTGTGACTGAGCACACTAGAGTAACACAAAATTTGTATCTAGCTGTACGTAGTTATGTGACTGAGCAGACTAGAGTAACACAAGATTTGTATCTAGCTGTATGTAGTTGTGTGACTGAGCAGACTAGAGTAACACAAGATTTGTATCTAGCTGTACGTAGTTGTGTGACTGAGCAGACTAGAGTAACACAAGATTTGTATCTAGCTGTACGTAGTTGTGTGACTGAGCAGACTAGAGTAACACAAGATTTGTATCTAGCTGTACGTAGTTGTGTGACTGAGCAGACTAGACTAACACAAGATTTGTATCTAGCTGTATGTAGTTGTGTGACTGAGCATACTAGAGTAACACAAGATCTGTATCTAGCTGTACGTAGTTATGTGACTGAGCAGACTAGAGTAACACAAGATCTGTATCTAGCTGTATGTAGTTGTGTGACTGAGCACACTAGAGTAACACAAGATTTGTATCTAGCTGTATATAGTTATGTGACTGAGCATACTAGAGTAACACAAGATCTGTATCTAGCTGTACGTAGTTATGTGACTGAGCAGACTAGAGTAACACAAGATTTGTATCTAGCTGTATATAGTTATGTGACTGAGCATACTAGAGTAACACAAGATCTGTATCTAGCTGTACGTAGTTATGTGACTGAGCAGACTAGAGTAACACAAGATCTGTATCTAGCTGTATGTAGTTGTGTGACTGAGCATACTAGAGTAACACAAGATTTGTATCTAGTTATGTGACTGAGCAGACTAGAGTAACACAAGATTTGTATCTAGCTGTACGTAGTTGTGTGACTGAGCAGACTAGAGTAACACAAGATTTGTATCTAGCTGTACGTAGTTGTGTGACTGAGCAGACTAGAGTAACACAAGATTTGTATCTAGCTGTACGTAGTTGTGTGACTGAGCAGACTAGAGTAACACAAGATTTGTATCCAGCTGTACGTAGTTATGTGACTGAGCAGACTAGAGTAACACAAGATTTGTATCTAGCTGTACGTAGTAGTGTGACTGAGCAGACTAGAGTAACACAAGATTTGTATCTAGCTGTACGTAGTTATGTGACTGAGCATACTAGAGTAACACAAGATTTGTATCTAGCTGTACGTAGTTATGTGACTGAGCATACTAGAGTAACACAAGATTTGTATCTAGCTGTATGTAGTTGTGTGACTGAGCAGACTAGAGTAACAAGATTTGTATTGAAAATACCTAATCACTGAAGGGGGCGCTCAAGATGCAGTGTAATCAATAATCTATAACAGAGATATATATATATTATAACAATGTTGAAATATCTCAAATGAATATAGACACAATATAAGCAAAAAACAGTCAATTCAAAATACTGTGGTGGTAATTCACTTGCAATTGTGATAGGTTAAACAATCCTTTATAGATTCTTCAAAGGATAATGATTGCTGTAGCGGCTGCCTCCTCCTCACTGGATGGTCCAGGTAGCACTATATAAAATAAAACAGAATGGAGGGGCGCCTCATGTGTAGTATCATCTATTAAGCAACAACGAGTGACATAACTATTGCCAAATGGGTACTCACAAATTTGGAGAGCACACTAATGTGCTGGTAGGGGCGGGCTGCAGAATTAGAAAGGTGTGACAGCTCACCCACTTGAAGGCGCTCTTAGCGTGGGATGATGGTGATATTCCCAAAGTACACCAATGTGCTTGTAGAAGCAGGCTGCAGATTGGTATAGGTGTGGCAGCTCACCCAAACCTTAGGTATCTTGATATTGGTGATACTGTTTTATAATGGTCCCTGTGTGTTCCCTCAGGTGCTGGGCTGGTCTCTCATAGGTGGACAAAGGCAGATAGTGGGTAGAAATAAATCCACTCAAAGGATAAAAAGTATATCCAAATTTATTAAAAAAGCATAAAAGTTTAAAAACAACAGCACAATGATTGCTGATGTAGGTGGATAACAGGGTGTCCAATGATCACCCAATAATGCAAAGCGTTTCACGGTTCACAGACCGTTTCATCAGGCATCAAAAATCATAAAGCTTTGTATTGAGCTGTACGTAGTTGTGTGACTGAGCAGACTAGAGTAACACAAGATTTGTTTTGAGCTGCCAGACAAATTCCCCCCCCCCCCCAAACGGGGCTAAAGAGTACTTTGAGACTCTTCTACATATCCTTTCACTACAATGTCATTCTGCGACCTACTAGATCAACATTTTAAATGTCTGGAAGTGGAGTTGGAGAGGGCTTTCCTTGGCAACTTGTGGGATGACAACCATCCAAACAATGCACATGTGGAACTCAAAAAGGACATTTCTCCACCCATGAGCACAGATAACGGTGCTCAGCCTTGTTTTGGGGTCTGTGATGTTACACCAAGGGAGGTTACAGTGGATGCTTACCGTAAGTTTTTAGACCTAGAAAGTATCTGATATATCCCATGAACCATCCACAGCTACAGTGTGCTGGACCCCTTAGCCACAGATATGGAGCGAAATCCTTGGGCTCTTATCGAGACACTGAAGGACATACCGGAGTGCAAATTTAGACCCGCTATCTTCACTAAACTTTACACAGAGTGGCAGACGTGGAAGTATGGGAGACATGACTACATACACCAAATATCACCGGGAGCCCTACTCCACACACTATTTCCTTCACAACATCAAGATGTCCTGGCCAATTTATGGGTAACTATAACCAGCAGAGTTGGAGTGGGTTAAACTGTGTCTAGTTTAAGTTGACTTCTACCTTTTAACGATCATGGCAGCTCTTTTCAAATATTGGAGTAGGTTAAATGATTTTCGGACACCGAAACCTGGACCCTCAAATTTGACAATATCTTTAGTCAACGGATCCCCTGATCCGAACACCCCTTAATTTTTATGATGATGCTATACCATATTGTTATTTTCTGTTGTGGGAGCGCTTTGTAGAGATACTAAAAGAAGAGAAAAGGGGAGAAACAAAAAAAAAAAAAAAAAAAAAAAAGAATTTCTCCTAATGTGAAATCAGTCCATGCTATATTGTTTGTGTGTGCTTATCTGTTCTGCAGTACTACTCCAATTTATTTCTTTATTTTATCTAAACAGATAATAGATACAGATGGTTAAAACGATGCTTGACCTGATATCCCCAGTTGTGTACGATTATAATACTTTTATTCATAATGTACTTGAGGGCTTAGATGTTAGCAGCCGTGATATCTGAGCCTTTCCACTTATTTTTCTATAAATCTAATATTTAGACTACATTGCAAACTGGGGACCCCATAGTCACCTGGAGAACTCTAATATTCAATACTTGATATGAGTTTATATCTCTACAAATATTTCCAGATATTATGTTTATTATTAAGGTTTGATGTGTTGCAGTACATGCCTTGAAAATATAGGAGAAAAACACCTTACATAGGTAAAACTCCTTAGAATATTATCTCTCTTCTATATAGTTTTTAGAAGATACAAGTGCAGAGTTAATTAGATAAGAAATTAATCATATGCTATGTTTTCGGCTCTTGTAGACAACTAATGCCTAATTTAGCATTCTATAGAGGTCCTCTCCCACTTAACATGCTACATTATGACTCAAGAGACAGAGTTGACAACAGCACACAAGTTCCATAATGTTTTATTACCACACTAATCCATGTGTTTTTTTCCATTTTCATATCCCCCCCTTAACATTTTCCTCTGCATAGTTTAGGTGTACTTCGGGTCAAGAGAAGCCAATATTTTCTTTATTGAGGAAATATCTGAACATCATGTTTTGATGAATAATGGGGAGTAGATAGCAATAACATTTACCCTTTATTACCCCTACCATACCAAACATAGCTATTGATGGGTCCAAAAGTGACCATAGTTTCTTATTCTGGGGAATTGTTTTGGAATAACTTATTTTGGAGGGTAACTATATATAGAAAACCTGAGGTATTACTACTGTTTTGTCATTTTGAGTGTTTTGCATCTAGTCTTTCTTTTATCTGACCTATCAGATATGATCACCACTTTAGTGATGTGGCAATTGTACTTACATTTGGATTTGATTGTTTCTTAATATCTGTGTTCATGTTTTTGACTATTTGAAAAGTCTGAATTGCAATAGGCCTGTAAAAACAAACAATGGCACTACTCTTATATTAACAGTAATATCTAAATATTAGTTCACGTAAACTGTATTAATAAGTACACTCATTTACCATCTACTAAGGCGCTGTGTACCTAGGTAGAAACATTTCATTCTTTTCAGATTAGATGCTGGACAGGATACCCCTTAAAGCACTCATATCCTTCATAAGGGTTAATATTTCAGTGTAATGCACTTATTAAAAACAAAATCTTTATTTCTTACTTTTAAACCAAATTAGTTCAGAAAACGGTTTCTGCTTTTATAAATGTGCAGATCCTAGAATTTTCACCTACTGCCTTCTTATACGTTGTATAAGGCAGTTTATTCTCTTATTCTTTCTAAGCAAATTGTCCTGCCTTTTATAAATGAGCAGGTATAGTTTGTGGTTCAGATGGAATATATTATTGGGTATATATAACTGTGATTAGAATGCTTTGCATTAAAGCAGCAAAATGTTCATCAACCTCATTGATTGTTATGGTTTTCCCATAAGTTACATTCATAGCAATCCGTTAATTTTAATAATATTTTCAAAATAATTTCTATTTGTAGTGTATGCTAACGTATCATGTAATTGCTTATTAAATCTGTAGTTTGTAGTATTTTTTTTAGGGTAAGATTTCCCTTTATTTTCTGATGTTTCTGTTGGTTATGCGACAGCACCTGCAGTGACTTGCCCCATCAACACTTTAGGCATAAAAGTAATTAGCGGTGGAAATTAAAACTATTCTTTGACAAATCCCAAGAGAACATGGTCCATCTGCTGGGCAGAGAAAGGAAACCAGTACGGGACAAGCTTATCAGATATACTGCACTTGATCTGTTTTGCAATTTATGAATAGCCTACTTATTTCTACCGTTGACACTGTTTGGTTCTCACTTAAAAGGCACTAAACAAACAGTCCACCTTTATTTGATGCAATTATCCTGGAAAGGTTCCTGGTTCATTTAAAAGTGGTTGGTAAAGAAGAAATATTTAACTATATTTCTTCTTTACCAACCACTTTCAAATGAACCTAGAACCTTTCCAGGATAATTGCATCAGCTAAAGGTGGACTGTTTGGTTATCACTAAAGGTCACTGAGTTTACACTCCAGCTTCAACAGTTCCTGTTATTGTAGGCAGCTAATTCACTAAAGAATAGGAACGGGTTTTAGTGAACCCATAGGAACCAGCGACACTTCTTAAAGGGACATTAAACACTAAATAAATGCAAGATATAATGATGAATTCAGAGAAAAGATTATTCTGAGAATATGTAGATGTGTTTTTTAAAGTTTCATTTAGTGTCTATAAAACAATGGGAGCTGCCATGTTGTAACTTAGGTTACCTTCTCTGCTGTAGCCAATTAGGGACAATTTTAAATAGGTGACTAGAGTGTGCAGCCACTGGCTGTGAGAAATATAAATGTTCTGCACTTCCATTTCTAACATTTCAGAATGGAATTACAGGAAAATGGGACAAAATTAATGAAAGTATATTGCAGATTTTTTTTTTATATATACGATTTATCGTTTTATATTATCTCAAAGTGTTTAATGTCCCTTTAATAAATCGAGCACAGTATAATTTAAGTTTGTGGACTATCCATTTATATTAAATATTTGTAAAGCACAAGTTGTCCAAGGTTTTCTGAATCCCAAGGGTACAGGAAATAGAATACAAGAGTAGAACCGAATTTATGCAGAAACTAATTAGTTCAATCTAAACATGCTTCAAGTATACCTCAAAAATATTTTTATTACACAATTTTACACAATTTTCATTAGCGATTTACAGTGTTTGTTAGGTAATAAAACCTCTCTCACCAATGGCCGATCAGCAGACAAAACGTCATTATTATTACTCTTCTTCAATGTCTTACAAACCAACAGAATTATAAATAGGTTGCAATCCGATCATTGCACATAACATTGTTTAAAAATAAAGATTTGAAAATGTCTTTATTTACAGTTAGTGTAAAAATCTGCATAAATAATTTCCAAAATCTAACAAATTAAAAAAAAATAATAATCAGTCTGTTTTGTTGTCTTTTGTCTGTTTCAACGTCATTGTGCCCTCTGTGGTGGAAGAATCAGATATTCCCTCAATGTCTGCGGTATCCAGACTCGTCTGGATTCCATCCTGTAGGTGATTAACCTCTTCAGTCTCCGAGTTCTTGTGTTTTGCCTCCAGTGATGCCATAATAAGTTTGAGAAGCGTGTTCTCTGTAAGGAGTTGTTCAGACGCAGCAGCCAACTCCTTCAGTTTATCTGCCAGTGCTCCCACCTCTTTTACCTTTTGTTCGTACAACATTTGCAGCTGCCCTTTGTGTATCTCTAGGGCATTGTTGTGTTGCGCTAACATCTGCTTCTGCACCTTCAGATCCTGTTTATCTTTCCTTACCTCAGAAATATATCCTGCCAGCTGATCCTGGGCTTTGTGTAGAACCTCAATTTCAGCCCGAAGCCTTAAGATTTCCTGCTCCATGTAGGACACATGATTTTCTGTATATTGTCGGTAATGTTTGGGGCAGGACGGTGGCAGATCAGTAGAAGGCAGTGTTGCGTGCTTTAGGATGAATTTTAAGAGCTTGGCAAGCGTGATTGGCTGATCTTCTGGGTACTTAACACTATTGTCTTTCCTGCAAAGCAAAGAGAAAAAAACAAATCTCAATAATAAAGCAACAGAAGAAGTTGCATCTTTAGTTTTCTGTTCTGTTTCACATCCTTATTAAACTGCAAAGTAAATAGGCTCATCAATAAGAGATGTAAGTGGCCTCTTAGACAGCAACAAATTAAGTTTTCTAGGTAGTGACTATACAAAGGAACACAGCATTAAAATACACTTACAGGGTAATAACCGCCCAACTTACAAAGCATGTTGTGTTGTTTTTGTTGAAGCAGGAGACAGGCAAAAGGGAATCAGATGAGCTTGGGCTGCTAGGTAGTCTGCACCTGTTTATATCTAGGGGACGGGAACAGATTACAGGTGGAGCGCTAATTATCACTCCCGCTAGAGCGTTAACTGCGCTATAACTAATCTTTTTTGCACTCGTATTATGAGTTGAAAGTAAACGGTTTTGCTCTCATGCACTAACACGACGAGCGCAAAAAGCTGATATTAGAATATTGTGTGCACGTTCATGTATTCCCCCATAGAAGTCAACTGAGAAAAAAAAAGTGGGGAAAAAACGCTCTACTCTCACGCAAACCCTATCGCATATTCTCAAGTGCGCTAACCCGACATAAAAATATGAATATATTTCACATTCCAATGTTCTTCACATACAAGAATATGCTTTATTTATATATAAATATATATATACACACACACACACTTATACATTCATACACACACACACGTCTGTACATATGTGAATATGTCTGTAAATACACATATAAACATACATATATACACAGGAACACACACACACATATATATATATGTATACACACACACATATATACACAGGCACACACACACACATATACACATACACACACATATATACACAGGCACACACACATATATACACATACACACACACATATATACACATACACACACACACATATATACACATACACACACACACACATATACACATACACACACACACATATATACACATACACACACACACACACACATATATACACAGGCACACACACACACATATATACACATACACACACACATATATACACATACACACTTCTATGCACATAGCCACTGAAGGGAATGATTGAGACTGAAGGTTTCGACAAGCTGAAACCAATTTTAGTTGTCTCTTGTCTGTTAGAGACAGAGTCATGGACACTGAATCTATCTCGAAACCTAAAAAGGTGACCCTTGTTTGAGGAATCAAGGAAATTTTTGGTAAATTGATCCTCCAACCATGTCTTTGAAGAAACAACACTAGTTGATTTGTGTGAGATTCTGCAGAATGTAAAGACTGAGCTAGTACCAAGATATCGTCCAAATAAGGAAACACTGCAATACCCTGTTCTCCGATTACAGTGAGTAGGGCACCGAGAACCTTTGAAAAAATTATTGGAGCTGTCGCTAGGCCAAATGGAAGAGCAACAAATTGGTAATGCTTGTCTAGAAAAGAGAATCTCAGAAACCGATAGAGGTCTGGATGAATCGGAATATGAAGATATGCATCCTGCAAGTCTATCGTGTACATATAATTACCTTGCTGAACAAAAGCAAAAAATAGTCCTAATAGTCACCATTTTGAAAGTTGGCACTCTTACAAAACAATTCAAAATTTCCAGATCCAGAACTGGCCTGAATGAATTTTCTTTCTTTGGGACAATGAATAGATTTGAATAAAACTCCAAACTCTGTTCCTGAAACGGAACTGGTATGATTACCCCTGAAAGCTCTAGATTTGAAACACAATTCAGAAAAGCCTGAGAATTCACTGGATTTGCTGGAACATGTGAGAGAAAAAATCTTCTCACAGGAGGTCTTACTCTGAAACCTATTCAATACCCTTGAGAGACAATACTCTGAATCCATTGATTTTGGACAGAATCTGCCCAAATGTTTTGGAAACATTTTAATCTGCCCCCCACCAGCTGAGCTGGAATGAGGGCCGCACCTTCATGCGGACTTGGGGGCTGGCTTTGGTTTCTTAAAAGGCTTGGATTTATTCCAACTTGAAGGTTTCCAATTGGAACCAGATTCTTTGGGAGAAGGATTGGCTTTCTGTTCCTCATTCTGTCGAAAAGAACGAAAACGATTAGAAGCTTTAGATTTACCCTTAGATATTTTATCCGGAGGTAAAAAAAAAACTCCCTTCCCCCCCAATGACAGTTGAAATAATTTAATCCAACTGAGAACCAAATAAATTGTTACATTGGAAAGAGATTGTAATCTCGACTTAGATACCATGTCAGCATTCCAATATTTGAGCCACAAAGCTCTTCTAGCTAAAATAGCTAAAGACATAGATTTAACATCAATATTGATGATATCAAAAATAGCATCACAGATAAAATGATTAGCATGTTGAAGCAAGCGAAAAATGCTAGACAAATCAGGATCTGTTTCCTGTTGTGCTAAGCTTTCCAACCAAAAAGTTGATGCAGCTGCAACATCAGTCATGGATATAGCAGGCCTAAGAATGTAGCCAGAAAATAAATAAGCTTTCCTTAGATAAGTTTCAAGTTTCCTATCTAAAGGGTCCTTAAAAGAAGTACTATCTTCCATAGGAATAGTAGTATGTTTGGCAAGAGTAGAAATAGACCCATCAACCTTGGGGATTTTTTCCTAAAACTCCAAGCTAACTGCTGGCAAAGGATACAACTTTTTAAACCTAGAAGAAGGAATAAAATAAGTACCAGGCCTATTCCATTCCTTTGAAATCATATCCGAAATAGCATAAGGAACTGGAAAAAAACCTCTGGAGTAACCACAGGAGGTTTATTAACACAATTTAAAAGTTTACTAGTTTTAGTATCAAGAGGACTAGTTTCCTCAATATCCAAAGTAATCAACACTTTTTTTTTTTTATTACAAAAGAATACAAAAGAGGATAATTATGATACAATACAGATTATGCATTGAGAGATATAACATTTGAGGGAAAAGTAATGATATTTCTTTGGTGTTATGGATACAAAATCTGTTCAGGAAAGGCAAGTAATGTGCTTAACAATGTCCATAAGAAAGTCTCTTGTTGTTTATTTACGGCTTATCACCAAAAGCTTTTCCACTAGTTTTTCCCCCTTTGAATCAACACCTCTTTTAACAAGGAACGAATATACTCCATCTTAAAGAGATAAGTAGATTTGTCATTGTCAATATCTGAGGTAGGATCTTCTGAACTAGATAGATCATCAGAGGAGGATAATTCAGTATGTTGTCGATCATTTAAAATTTCATCAACTTTACGAGAAGTTTTAAAAGACCTTTCACGTTTATTAGAAGGCGGAATAGGAGACAAAGCCTTCTGAATCGCATCAGCAATAAAATCTTTTATATTCACAGGGATATAATGTACATTTGATGTTGAAGGAACAACAAGCATTGTACTAGTACTGATGGATACATTCTCTGCATGTAAAAGCTTATCATTACAACCGTTACATACTACAGCTGGAGATATAATCTCTGCTAACTTACAACAGATACACTTAGCTTTGGTAGAACTGTTATCAGGCAGCAGGGTTCCAACAGTGGTTTCTGAGACAGGATCAGATTGAGACATCTTGCAAATGTAAGAAAAAAAAACAACATATAAAGCAAAATTATCAATTTCCTTATATGGCAGTTTCAGGAATGGGAAAAAAAATGCAAACAGCATAACCCTCTGAGCATAAAAAGAGGCAAGAGGCATATAGGAAGTGGGGTTTAAATAATTAAATTATTTGGCCAAGTATGATGCGCAACGCAAAATGAAATTTTTTGGCGCTAACAACATCCGGAAATGACTCAACCTCGTGTCATGGCAGACGCAACCTTGTGCAAGGAAACCTGGCGTCAACTAAGACGCCGGAAATGACAAATTGCGTCACCGAACGTACCTTCGCGCCAAAAAAAAAATCTTGCGCCAAGAATGACACAATAAATATTAGCATTTTGCAACCTTGCGAGCCTAATTTTGCCCGCAAAAATTAATGAAAAAGCAGTCAATTTGAAGAAAAGACTATACCCCAGGTAAGAAAAAATAACTTCCTTAAGAGGTTTCCCAATTTTGAAACTGATAGTTTGCAAAAGGAAATATACATAAACCTGACTCATGGCAAATATAAGTACAATACATATATTTAAAACTTTATATTAATACATAAAGTGCCAAATCATAGCTGAGAGTGTTTTAAGTAATGAAAACATACTTACCGAAAGACACCCATCCACATATAGCAGATAGCCAAACCAGTACTGAAACAGTATCAGTAGAGGTAATGGAATATGAGAGTATATCGTCGATCTGAAAAGGGAGGTAGGAGATGAATCTCTATGACCGATAACAGAGAACCTTTGAAAAGATTTCCCGTGAGGAAAACCATAGAATCAATAGGCAATACTCTCTTCACATCCCTCTGAGAGGAATCGGGCTTCAAAATGCTGAGAAGCGCATATCAACGAAGAAAATCAAGCACAAACTTACTTCACTACCTCCATAGGAGGCAAAGTTTGTAAAACTGAATTGTGGGTGTGGTGAGGGGTGTATTTATAGGCGTTTTGAGGTTTGGAAAACTTTGCCTCTCCTGGTAGGATTGTATATCCCATACGTCACTAGCTCATGGACTCTTGCCAATTACATGAAAGAAAGCCCTTCTCCAGCCAACACGCTTCTCAAGGACACAAATATGACAAGTTAAATGTGTCATATTAAAAGGAACATTCTAATTTAAATAACGCCTCAACAAACTGCAGCATTACACAACTACTTACTATGAACCATGCCCCCCATCCAAATAAATCAGAATGTAATTACCTCATATGCTGCTTCATTGTTTTCAAATTCAAACTCAAGCTATTCTAATCAATAAAAAGACAGCTTTGCAGCAGCTGTTCAATGCCTTTTTAGCTTTCCAATTCATCTGCTTGGACCTTCTGAAATTCTATTTTTGCCTGCTTTAAGTGGCATTTCTTGACTGTTTGCAAGACTTTTCCCCCTCAATGTTAGATGTCTAGTACATGATCAGTTCACATGAAATAGGATTGTTTTATTTAATAAATGGTTAAAAGTTTGATTTGATCTATATACTTTTAAAGTGTTTTTTTCTTGATTTGAACATCTTTGTAACAGATAAGAAAAAATAAAACTACCGTAACATTTGTGTGTGCAATCTGAGGCAGAAAAAGATAGAATCACATTAACCAGTGTATTCAAAAAGCCCAAAAAAACATTTCAGTTAGCTATGAAAGGTAACACCTGTGTATTGCTTTTGTTATTTATATTTTGCAAAAGGATTTTTGCGCTCTTCGTGAGAAGATTCAAACGGATTGGAAGGCTTTACGCGTTTCACTCACCAGCTTTGTTTAATCAGGAGCTGCATATGTATGTAGCCAACAGCTTAGGATGGTATGGGAGTGTGCCAGATGTGGGACATACAGTTACGGATATGTGTTTGATTCAATAACACTTTTTTTTTTTTTATAAACAAAGACACTGTATTATTACATTAGAAAGAGCTCTTTGTTAATGTTAGAATCTGCATGTAAAGTGTTTGCCCCCTGGAGTCCCAAAACACAATGTGAAGCTTTGTGGCTGGGAACTAACGGGTTAACATAACCACTCAGTTTTTGTATTCACCTATTTTACCTTTCATACACACAGCATTTCTATGACCCGATTGGTTTGTGCAATTGATACCCAGTGCTAATAACTTCCTGTTTATCTATTTTTAGACAAGGAGGAAATGTTTTTTTCTGTACATTTTACTAAAAGAGCCAGAATAGCAGCCAAGCGTTAAGAAAACATGGGCTGCCCACTCTGAAAATGTTTAGCTATAAGGGTCCCTGCCTTTTATGGTGAATTGCTTGTTAAAACCAATTACTTGACCCCTCTGTTACCCTTTTCCCTATTTGTATCTATGGAAACAAGTCCTAGAGCAAGTATACAGGATAAATTATACATATTAAGAAACGGTTTCTTGAAAATTACTGAAATATGAAATATTCTCCTTATATGAAATCTGGCAATGGTCAAGCAGTGGGTGAGAACAGCAGAATAATTAGAGATATTTGTCAAGTCTATTACATATGCCAGGGAAGTGCTATCCAAACCAATTCCGCCACAAAACCCCTTTAGGGCTCCATGGGTATTGACAAAAACAAAGAGACCCAAAACAGCTCCAAGCCCACCCATAGCCCTCCCAGGATATGGAAGTATCACCTATACAATCAAATGTGAACTCACTTCTAAGCAACTCACACAATCCCTCTCCAAAAGACTAAACTGCTTCTCATGTCTATAAACCAACGCTGCATCCTTTCTTGTCTATGTGCTTTAATGTTCCTGTGGAACCTCTCAAATCATAAAAACAGAACAGCAGGTTCCACGCTAAGCAGTACTTAAACACGGTTAGATTTTTTTGGATAAAATAAAAGTGCATTCACTTCTTTTTTTAAAGAGACATGAAAGTCAAATTAAGGGTCATCGCTTAGTATAGAGCATACAAAAAATAAAATCCAATTTATTCTATCATAAGATTTAGCTTTCTCTTGGGCTTCTTTGATAAAACTTAGCTCCATTCCATTAAAGCATACTGAGGTAGGCTCAGAATTGTGAATGTGCACTGAGCACTATATGGCAGCAAATACTGCAACGTTTGTAACAATGTTATAAATAAAGTGCTCAAGACATACTCATAAGCCTATCTCAGTATGCTCTAAATGGATAGGACCAAGTTTCAATATAAAGAGACCAAGAGGGGAAAAAGTAACATTTAAAAACAGAAGTAAATAGGAAGGTTTTTGTAAAATGCCTGATTATGCAGTTTCATGGTTTATTTGTGTAATGTCACTGCTGTTACCAGCACTGCTATTTCTCTATTACAAACCTGGTTCCTATTTACTAGCAGAGAGGGACAATCTGATAGCATGATCAGGATAAAGACTACTGTATTAGGTATTTTTTCATTAAGTCTACTTAAAACTCCTACATGCTGGTGTGTAATCTAATGTCACCCTGTTACAGCCCCTTTAACTAGATAAAGTATCCTGCATTATGGGTTTTAAATCTCCAACCAACCGCCTTTAAATAAGTGGGCTAGTGCCAAACTGCAGCACTAAAACGGTATCAGGAATTACTGATGTAAATGAGCGGGTCTAGTGCATTTAAACTGCACACTATGCACAGTGATTGGTGTTTACATTAGGATTCTAGTGATTTTATATGATATTAAACATAAATGGTCGTCTCATTTCCTGTCCGTGACCTGTAATAACCTCTGTGTTCTGCAGATAATATACAGGCAGGATTCTGCACCTTCCCTTTTATTATCAGGAGACTGTCACTGGCTGCACATAATGTCACAGCAATAATGAGCTTATGACAGAGGTTGTCACTGTGGAAAGTATCTTTAGGGACAAAAGAAAAGGAATTTGGTCATTTTTTTTGCTTCCAGGGTTACTATTATTGCTGTACGTTATAGGGAGCATATTAGTAGTAGCGGTATATGCAGGGATTCTATACTTTGTTCACAAGAATTCTGTAGTAGGTATTTTAGAAATATTTCCTTACAGACTATATGGTTAAACCCCTGCAGAAATAGTGCAATAATAAAATTAGGTGATTACTAATAAACTGCCAGCACTCAAATACATACAATTGTACTGCAGAAGTAGTATTTCACAGTCTAATTATAAAATAATAAGGGTCAGGATTCAGATAGAACAAACAACGTTAAACAACTTTCCAATTTACTTCTATTAGAAAATCTGCTTATTTCCCTTGATTAGCAGCAATACACTACTGGGAGCTAGCTGGACACATCTAGCCAGCCAATCACAAGAGACAAATGTGTACAAGAACCAATCACCAGCTAGCTCCCACTAGTGTAGGATATGTACATATTTTTCAACAATAGACACCAAGAGAACAAAGTGCATTTAGTGTCTTAAAATAACATGCTCTATCTGAATCATGCAAGTTTAATTTTGACTTTCCTATCCCTTTAATTTTACTGCTATCATTTTTTTAAAGAGATATAAAGTAGTCTATTTAAATAAAAAAGCACTAAGCAGTGGGTTATACTTAATAGAAATCATTAGAATATGTATTTATCATTTTAAAAAGGATTTTAGATTTTATTTATTAGACTGTAGTTTCTACAGGAAGGCAAAGGAATAGCTTTTCCTTTAAAGTGGTTGCTAGGAGACACATGCACTAGCTACAGTCAGTTTCTTGCACATGCTCTGTAGAGCATAATAAAGGAGCACTGTTTTATATCCCTTTAACTATACAGTTTGTCTTTAAAATACATTTTCTCCCCACTTGACATACTGAAATGTGTCTATTGGTTTGCAAACATAGCCGTGCATATCCTATTGCTTTCTCCTGCTCTGATCTATGCATTGTTTTCTTACACAAAGGTCAGACATACAGTAGGTTACATGGTATCTCTCATTTCTCACCTGTCCAGAGGAAAGAACAGTATTGTGGGAATACGATCTACCATGAACTCCCAGGGAAGGTCATTGCGAGCGATGTTAACCCTTAGAAAACAAAAATGTAGGTGTCAATTAAAAGATTTTTTTTAACCTCTTTATACATATGGCATTATTTAGGTTTTTGCAGTCCTGGCGTGACAAATGTAATCGAACAGTAAATTATAAAACATCAGCCATTTCATCCATAGGTTGCCGGTAGTGGTTACTAGAAGCATTCACAACTTTAACCTCTTGGTTCCCAATAGAACACATATACCTATACTAGAATGTGCAACACCACTCATATTTAATCCTATACTAGAATGGGAAACACCTCTTGTATATAATCCTATACTAGAATGGGAAACACCTCTTGTATATAATCCTATACTAGAATGGGAAACACCTCTTGTATATAATCCTATACTAGAATGGGAAACACCTCTTGTATATAATCCTATACTAGAATGGGAAACACCTCTTGTATATAATCCTATACTAGAATGGGCAACACCACTTGTATATAATCCTATACTAGAATGAGAAACACCTCATGTATATAATCCTATACTTGAATGGGCAACACCTGTTGTATATAATCCTATACTAGAATGAGAAACACCTCATGTATATAATCCTATACTAGAATGGGAACCACCTCTTGTATATAATTCTATGCTAGAATGGGAACCACCTCTTGTATATAATCCTATACTAGAATGGGCAACACCTATTGTATATAATCCTATACTAGACTGGGCAACACCTCTTGTATTTAATCCTATACTAGAATGGGAAACACCTTTTGTATATAATACTATACTAGAATGGGCAACATCTCTTGTATTTAATCCTATACTAGAATGGGCAACATCTCTTGTATTTAATCCTATACTAGAATGGGAAACACCTCTTGTATATAATCCTATACTAGAATGGGCAACACCTCTTGTATATAATATTATATCAGAATGGGCAACACCTTTTGTATTTAATCCTACCTAGAATGGGCAACACCTTTTGTATTTAATCCTACACTAGAATGAGAAACACCTCTTGTATATAATCCAATATTAGAATGGGCAACACCACTTGTATATAATATATAATTCTATACTTGAATGGGCAACACTTGTTGTATATAATCCTACACTAGAATGGGCAACACCTCTTGTATATAATCCTATACTAGAATGGGCAACACCTCTTGTATATAATCCTATACTAGAATGGGAAACACCTCTTGTATATAATCCTATACTTGAATGGGCAACACCTGTTGTATATAATCCTATACTAGAATGGGCAACACCTCTTGTATATAATCCTGTACTAGAATGGGAAATATCTCTTGTATAAAATACTAAACTAGAATGGACAACACCTCTTATATATATTCCTATACTAGAATGGGCAACAACTCTTGTATATAAAACTACACTAGAATGGGCAACACCTCTTCTATATAATCCTATACTTGAATGGGCAACATCTTTTATATATAATCCTACACTAGAATGGGCAACACCTCTTGTATATAAAACTACACTAGAATGGGCAACACCTCTTGTATATAATCCTATACTAGAATGGGAAACACTTCATGTATATAATCCTATACTAGAATGGGAAACACCTCTTGTATATAATCCTATACTAGAATGGGAACCACCTCTTATATATAATCCTATACTAGAATGGGAACCACCTCTTGTATATAATCCTATACTAGAATGGGAACCACCCCTTGTATATAATCCTATAATAGAATGGGAATCACCTCTTGTATATAATCCTATACTAGAATGGGAACCACCTCTTGTATATAATCCTATACTAGAATGGGAACCACCCCTTGTATATAATCCTATACTAGAATGGGCAACACCTCTTGTATATAATCCTATACTAGAATGGGCAACACCTCTAGTATATAATCCTATACTTGAATGGGCAACACCTGTTGTATATAATCCTATACTAGAATGGGCAACACCTCTTGTATATAATCCTATACTAGAATGGGAACCACCTCTTGTATATAATCCTATACTTGAATGGGAACCACCTCTTGTATATAATCCTATACTTGAATGGGCAACACCTCTTGTTTATAACCCTATACTAGAATGGGAACCACCTCTTGTATATAATCCTATGATAGAATGGGAACCATCTCTTGTATATAATCCTATACTTGAATGGGCAACACCTCTTGTTTATAACCCTATACTAGAATGGGAACCACCTCTTGTATATAATCCTATGATAGAATGGGAACCACCTCTTGTATATAATCCTATACTTGAATGGGCAACACCTCTTCTATATAATCCAATGGCTGCTGAAGCCTCAGAGGCTTTTTCACTTTTTTGTCATTCCATAAAACAGCTCTGTTTATTCACATGCACACAATAGCTGAGACATAGGATATCAGCACTGTGACAGTACCATGCTTATGCACACAGATTTCTTTACAGTTTTGTGATTTAGGACAATGAGACTGAGGGTTATGTTAGATACAGGAAACCCTGGGAAATGCTAAGCACTTATCACAGTGAGAAACTGATATAGGGAATTTACTAGACAGGACACTTCACAAGAAGAAATCCCGCTCTGAAAAGAGCCGAATGCCACAAGTGGCCGCCTTCTTCAACATTCAGCAGTGAACAAAACTGCTGAATGCACATTTCTAGTGGCTAATCCTTTTCAGTATTTTCTAAAAAAAATGACATTCACTAATTTGTAAGAATATTTGCTCTTTTTACCTGCAAATTGCCTGAACCAGATATGCAATTCCTAAGAGATACACTAAATGGGCATGATTAAGGGCCATAATAAACCTACCCACCAGGGTTTTAAAGTAGTTTTGCAAATCATTAAAGGGACACTCAAGTCAAAATAAAACTTTCCTGATTCAGACAGAGCAGCAATTTTAAACTACTTTCCAATTTACTTCCATTAACAAAATGTGCAAAGTCTTTTTATATTTACACTTTTTCAGTCACAAGCTCCTACTGAGCATGTGCAAGAATTCACAGAATATACGTATATGCATTTGTGATTGGCTGATGACTGTCACATAATACAGGAGGAGTGGAAATAGACAAAACTTTAAAAATTGTCAGAAAAAAAGTTATTCTCTTTTGAATTTTAAATTAAGTGTTATTGCATTGTCTTTTTATCATCCATTTGTTGATTATGCACATTTATTGTATTTACTGGTCCTTTAAAGGGACACTGAACCGAATTTTTTTCTTTCATGATTCAGATAGAGCATACAATTTTAAGCAACTTTCTAATTTACTCCTATTATAAAATGTTCTTTATTCTCTTGGTATCTTTATTTGAAATGCAAGAATGTAAGTTTAGATGCCGGACCATTTTTGGTGAACAACCTGGATTGTCCTTGCTGATTAGTGGATAAATTCATCCACCAATAAAAAAATGCTGTCCAGAGTCATGAACAAAAAAAAAAGCTTAGATGCCTTCTTTTTCAAATAAAGATAGCAAGAGAACGAAGAAAAATGTATACTAGGAGTAAATTAGAAAGTTGCTTAAAATTGCATGCTCTATCTGAATCACAAAAGAAAAAAATTGGGTTCAGTGCCCCTTTAATAAAAGGGACCATTTTAAATTATTCTAAAACATTTATTTGTATGTAGGTGCTCCTTCAACAAATAATACCAAGAGAATGAAACAAATTTGATAATAGAAGTAAACTGGAAAGTTGTTTAAAATTGGATGTTCTACCTAAATTATAAAAGAAACATTTGGGGTTTCATGTCCCTTTAATTGCTGATATAAATTACGCATATTTACCTATGCTGTTAGTGTCTCATTAAAGAGTGACCTCAGTATTTTCCCTGTTACATTTAATTAACAAGAGATGCAAGTGGAGTCTCTTACACCCGAGTAACGTATTTTGTAGCAAGTACCCCTACAGGCATACATTTGCCTAAGTACCCCCAAATGCAACACATACATATTATTCGGATAACATTAAGAGGCAATCGTGCAGAAGGCACCTTATTCACTTTATCTGGCACTTTTTATTTAACAAAGTTTATAGCAACTCCAGCCTTCAAATGTCACTAACCGGCAAGATTTGCAGGATTTCCCTACCCTACCTGAGTACAGGCGAGTTAGTGAGTGGCCAGCTCAGACAGGGAAATAGAAGTACCCCTTACCAAAGCACCAGGTACCCCTTCAGGGTAAATGTGCCACAGGCCTTATGTCTTACAAAACTGATTAAAAAGCGGCATAATATGTCTCTTTAAAAAAATATTAGTGTTTTGTTTTATTTATTTTTTAAAAGATGTTCCTGTGATCAGTAAATTATATTTTCTTGTGGATTTATCCCTATCCACCAATACTACAGTGGGAGTTGATTATTTTAGCCAGTGAGCAAGTAATACCTAGGTTTGTGCAGTGCATTATTTGCTATTATAGCTGGCAATCCTTTTATTTATTAATCATCTTGGAAGATTTGTGTGTACAATATATACAATATATATATAAATTCCGCACTGGTGGGATGTCATTGTCAAGGACAAATAGAGCACACACAGTACTAACTTACACCACTTTATCTAACCCTTATTAAGGAAAGTTAGTGTTGTATTGTGTATAAATAGGGATTGCCATTTTCTACTTATTTCTTTCAGTTTAATTATCCATCCATTTGGAAAGAATAAGTCTATCAAGACTGACTATAATCTCAATCAATTCAACACATTCTACATATAAGAAAACTTTGCACAAATCACCAGCTTACCTTGCGATAATAAGGCTGTCTGTAGCCAGAAGCTGAGCGACACGGATGAAAATGTGATTTAAAGCCGCGCAGAAGCCGCACCAGATCGTGTAGTACAGCAGCAGAACATCCTATACATGACAGAAGCGCTACAATTAATACCGGCACAACATGCATCTAAACTAATGTCCTTCCCACAGTATGAAACACGCACAAGTTTGTTAGTTCAGTGTTATACAAAAGCTTTGTGGGTTCACCTAAGTATCACACACACAATCTCACACACATACAATCAAGCTCACACACATACAATCAATCTCACAAAAGTGAGTACACCCCTCACATTTTTGTAAATATTTTATTATATCTTTTCATGTGACAACACTGAAGAAATGACACTTTGCTACAATGTAAAGTAGTGAGTGTACAGCCTGTATAACAGTGTGAATTTGCTGTCCTCTCAAAATAACTCACACAGCCATTAATGTCTAAACCGTTGGCAACAAAAGTGAGTACACCCCTAAGTTTAAATGTCCAAATTGGGCCCAATTAGCCATTTTTCCTCCCCGGTGTCATGTGACTTGTTCGTGTTACAAGGTCTCGGGTGTGAATGGGGAGCAGGCGTGTTAAATTTGTTGTTATTGTTCTCACTCTCTCTCATACTGGTCACTGGTAGTTCAACACGGCACCTCATGGCAAAGAACTCTCTGAGGATCTTAAAAAAAGAATTGTTGCTCTACATAGAAATGGCCTAGACTATCAGAAGATTGCCAAGACCCTGAAACTGAGCTGCAGCACAGTGGGCAAGACTATACAGCGGTTTCACAGGACATGTTCCACTCAGAACAGGCCTCACCATGGTTGACCAAAGAAGTTGAGTGCACATGCTCAGCGTCATATCCAGAGGTGGTCTTTGGGAAATAGATGTATGAGTGCTGCCAGCATTGCTGCAGAGGTTGAAGGGGTGGGAGGTCAGCCTGTCAGTGCTCAGACCATACGCCACACACTGCATCAAATTGGTCTGCATCGCTGTCGTCCCAGAAGCAAGCTTCTTCTAAAGATGATGCACAAGAAAGCCTGCAAACAGTTTGCTGAAGACAAGCAGACTAAGGACATAGATTACTGGACCCATGTTCTGTGATCTGATGAGACCAAGATAAACTTATTTGGTTCAGATGGTGTCAATTGTGTGTTGCGGCAACCAGGTGAGGATTACAAAGACAAGTGTGTCTTGCCTACAGTCAAGCATGGTGGTGGGAGTGTTATGGTCTGGGCCTGCATGAGTGCTGCCGGCACTGGGGAGCTACAGTTCATTGAGGGAACCATGAATGCCAATATGTACAGAGCATGATCCCCTCCCTTCGGATACTGGTTCACAGGGCAGTATTCCAACATGATAACAACCCCAAACACACCTCCAAGGCGACCACTGCCTTGCTAAAGAAGCGGAGGATAAAGGCAATGGACTGGCCAAGCATGTCTCCAGACCTAATCCCTATTGAGCATCTGTCATCCTCAAACGGAATGTGAGGGAGCGCAAGATCTCTAACATCCACCAACTCCGTGATGTTATCAAGAAGGAGTGGAAGAGGGCTCCAGTGGCAATCTGTAAAGCTCTGGTGAACTCCATGCCCAAGAGGGTTAAGGCAGTGCTGGAAAATAATGGTGGCCACACAAAATATCGACACTTAGGGCCCAATTTGGACATTTCCACTTACGGGGTGTACTCACTTTTGTTGCCAACGGTTTAGACATTAATGGCTGTGTGTTGAGTTATTTTGAGGGGACAGCAAATTTACACTGTAATACAGGCTGTACACTCACTACTTTACATTGTAGCAAAGTGTCATTTCTTCAGTGTTGTCACATGAAAAGATATAATAAAAAAATTACAAAAATGTGAGGGGTGTACTCACTTTTGTGAGATACTGTACATGCACACACAATCTCACATACATGCACACACACACACACAAAATCTCACACACACACACACTTACATACATACACAATCTCACACACATATTTACTTATAAATACATACTGGTTCTAACAGTCTCTCTTCAATTTTGAATTATGTTGAACTTTTCTGTTAGGGAGTACAACTTATTTAAAATATTACAAAATCATATACAGCTCCTAAGCATGTATAATGAGAACCACAAGTTAGATCATAATTTTGAGAATACTTGTATTTGAAAAAAAAAAAAACACACAAAACCTTTGCAATACATTTTCATAAACTAGATATGCTAAATTTGTATTTGTCCTGTAGTTAAAGACAAGCTCTGTAGGACGTAATTAGAAAAGGCAGTAAAATCAGTGTTTATTTATATGATGTGAAACCGTTAACATTTAAATAAGGAAAAAAGGACCGCAGAGTGAATGTGTACTGTAATTTAAAATCCTAGCAAGAAAAGACGTTGGCATTTTTTTAACCTACTGTCAGTTGACAGAGACCTTTTATCACTACAGCTGCAGTGTTTGTCAGATCCATGAAAGAGTTGCTGGCACACACACACTAGTCAGTAATATTGCTCTGAAGCAGACCAGTCTCAAGTGTATGTATCTGCTGAAGCACCGGTAATTATCCCTAATGGTAAGATTGCTAAACTCTTGGGGGAAAAAAGAACAGATTGAGAGAATTGATTTTCTCTGTAACTCTTCCCATGACGCTATACACAGGCAGGCAGGCAGAGAAAGGAATTCTGTTCAGCTACCATTCAAAATACGAGTTACAAAGTCTGTAACAAAAAAAAGAGTGCTTTACCCCTACAATTATATAGGAAAAATTCTCACTGAATAAAACAGGAGCGATTTTTTTAACCATTCATACTTTATCTTTATTGGTTTAAATATTCAATCATACACGTTTAAAAACAGTTAAACTCTCTAGAAATCAATATATAGCATAGGTGTGTGAATAATACCTCTGAGAATCATGTATCTAGATGTGAAACATTGTAATTGGTTTGTATAATATCAAGCAGTCAGATACAAACAATATATTTTGTAGCCGTCTATTAATAGATTCAGAAATAATGCTGTAACAAGAGCACTTGTTAATATGTGGGATGTCAGATTATGAGATTAAAGCTATCTAGCTAATACTCTATCTGTAATTATAAAGTATTTGCTTGTACAGTTAACTTTAGCACAGCTGTTCAGTGTAATAGATTCTGTCTGCTTAAGCCCCTTCTATAGCGGGCGCTAGATTAACATTTAACTGACTTGTTTCACTATCATAGCATAACGTCTGATCTCAGAATATAACACATATTTACAAACTATTGGCAAAAATTATTGCAATCAACAATTATCATAGGGAGTAAGCGGTTAAAAAAAAACGAGAGTATGAACTCTCTGAAGCCAGTCCCCTGGCACCTGTTTAGCTCACGCTTCTTCAGAGGGGTTGATTCAAAAAACGTTGCATTAAAAAAAGTAATAAGGATTTAAACTCCCAGCAAATTCAAAGCAGTCTAGAAAAAAAACATCAGCACTGGAAAATCTCAGGATTGCCCTCTAGAAAAGCAATTTACAAGGTATAAAATCTGGTATCCTATACACAAACAACTAATAATCAAAGCTTTGAAACAAAAGGTTTGCGCTGGTCCCTAAACAGAGATGCAGAAACGAATTATACAAAGTAAGTGCACAGCAAAAGCAAGAATATACCTTTTTGCTTCCCAGAACAATGCGATTAAATGTACTTGTTGTTACTTCTGTAATGAGATGATACTGGGATTCATGTGGCACAGAGTCGCCTGTAAGGTGCCTTTGTAGGGGACTGTACAGTTTGCTGAAGTTTTGGATAAAAGCCTCTGAAAGCAAATAATAATGAATAACATAAATTATGCTTACCTGATAATTTCCATCAAGGGGAGGAGAGTCTACGGCTCGATTCATTACTACTGGGAATTAAGAACCTGGCCACCAGCAGGAGGCAAAGACACCCCAGCCAGCCAAAGGCTTAAATATCTCCCCCACTTCCCTCATCCCCCAGTCATTCTGCCGAGGGAACCAGGAACAGTAGGAGAAATATCAGGGTAAAAAAAAGGTGCCAGAAGATGAAAATATTTAGGGCCGCCCAACGGAGATACGGGCTGGAGCAGTGGACTCTCCTCCCCTCGATGGAAATGAAATTATCAGGTAAGAATAATTTATGTTATCCATCTAAAGGGGAGGAGAGTCCACGGCTTCATTCATTACAATTGGGAACATATACCCAAGCTCTAGAGGACACTGAATGAAACTGGGAGTGTAAAAGGCAGACCCTAATCTGAGGGCACCACAGCCTGCAAAACCTCTCTCCCAAAAACAGCTTCTGCAGAAACAAAAAAGTCAAATTTGTAAAACTTTGTAAAAGTGTGTGAGGAGGACCAGGTAGCTGCCTTACAAATTTGCTCCACAGAGGCCTCATTCTTGAAGGCTCAAGACGAAGCCTCAGCTCTAGCTGAATGAGCCATGATCCTCTGAGGAGGCTTATGTACCACTATCTCATAAGCCTAGCGAATCAAGCTCCTCAACCAAAAGGACAAAGAAGTAGCAGAGGCCCTTTGCCCCTTGCGCTTCCCAGAATACACCACAAAAAGAGATGAAGACTGTCTGAAATCCTTTGTAGCCTGAAGATAGACCTTCAAGGCACGAACCACATCCAGGTTATGATGTAACCTCTCCTTTGAAGAAGAAGGGTTAGGACACAAAGAAGGAACAACTATTTCCTGATTGATGTTACGGTTAGACACCACCTTGGGGAGAAACCCCAACCCAGTGCAAAGTACAGCCTTATCCGCATGAAACACCAGATAAGGAGGATCACATTGCAAGGCAGCTAGTTCAGATACTCTGTGTGCCGATGCAATAGCCAATAGGAAGAGAACCTTCCAGGACAGAATCTTAATGTCTATGGAATGCATAGGTTTAAACGGAACCCTCTGCAAGACCTTAAGGACTAAGTTTAAGCTCCAAGGTTGAGCAGACTGTCTAAAGACAGGTCTGATTCTAGACAGAGCTTGAACAAAAGATTGAATGTCAGGGAGCTCAGCGAGTCTCCTATGCAACAAACCTGATAATGCAGAAATCTGTCCCTTTAAGGAACTAGCGACAAGACCCTTCTCCAAACCATCTTGGAGAAAGGACAGAATCCTGGATACCTTCACTTTATGCCAAGTATATCCATGCTTCTCACACCAGGACAAGTAAGTCCTCCACACCTTATGGTAGACTGGCTTCCTTGCCTGAATTAGAGTATCAATCACACTTTCTGAAAAGCCTCTCTTGGCTAAGACTAGGCGCTCAATCTCCACGCAGTCAGCCTAAGAGAATCTAGATTTTAATGTTGAAAGGGGCCTTGTGACAGCAGATCCCTGTGACAGGGTCACCTCCACGGCGGAGAGGATGACATCCCCACCAGATCTGCAAACCACGTCCTCCGTGGCCACGAAGGAGCAATCAGAATGGTCAGGGCCCGCTCCTGTTTGATGCATGTCACTACGCGAGGTAGAAGTGGTAATGGTGGAAAAATGTAAGCTAGACTAAATCCCCAAGGAACCACCAAGGCATCTATCAGCTCTGCCTGGGGATCCCTGGACCTTGACCCGTATCGAGGTAGCTTGCAATTAAATCTGGACGCCATGAGATCTATCTCCGGCGCTCCCCATCTGTGACAAATCTCAGCAAACACCTCAGGGTGAAGAGACCATTCCCCCGGATGGAAGGATTGTCTGCTGAGAAAGTCTGCTTCCTAGTTGTCCATACCTGGAATGTGAATCGCTGAGAGTGAGCAGTCGTGGGACTCCGCCAACTCCAGAATCCGAGACACCTCTCTCATCGCGAGGAAGCTCCTCGTACCCCCCTGATGGTTGATGTAAGCCACTGAAGTAATGTTGTCGGTATGGAAACTGATGAAACTGACCGACTCCAGAGAAGGCCATGCCTTCAGAGCATTGTAAAATGATCATGGTTCTAGGATGTTGATTGGAAGGATAGACTCCTCCCTGGACCACTTTCCTTGTGCCATCCTGGCACCCCAAACAGCTCCCCATCCTGTCAGACTGGCGTCCGTGGTCACAATCTCCCAGGACGGTCGCAAGAAGGATGTCCCCATGGACAGTTGCTCTGGACGAATCCACCATGAGAGGGCGTTCTGAGCATCCATGGATATTAGCTGTGATAGATCTGAATGATTGCCGTTCCACTGTCTCAACATGGACAATTGAAGAGGTCTGAGATGGAACCTGGCGAATGGGATGACATCTATGCTTGACACCATGAGACCCATCACCTCCATACATTGAGCCACTGACAAGCTTGTGGAGGACTGGAGGGCAAGACAGGTGGACGCAAGCTTCCTGCGAGCTGATCTGTAAGAAATATCTTCATGGACATTGTCTATTATAGTGCCCAGGAACTCCACCCTGTTGCTGGGAACCAGGGAACTCTTTCCTGCGTTGATCTTCCAACCGTGAGATTGGAGCAGAAGAAGAGCCCTCGAATGATCCTCTGCGAGGCAGAGCAACGTCGCCTGAACTAGGATGTCGTCCAGGTAAGGCGCCACCGCAATGCCCCTGGATCTGGCCACTGCAAGCAGCGCCCCCAGAACCTTTGTGAAGATTCTCAGGGCCGTCGCCAGACCAAAAGGAAGGGCCACAAACTGGAAGTGTTCGTCCAGAAACGCCCTCCCTCTTGAACTAGGGGCAGAATAGATCTGATTGTTTCCATTTTTAACGATGGAACACTCAGAAACTTGTTTAAACACTTTAGGTCCAGAATCGGGCGGAACGTGCCCTCCTCCTTTGGAACCACAAAAAGGTTGGAATAGTACTCTAGACCCCTTTCTTCTAGGGATACTAGTACAATAACCCTGAGAGAGGCAAGATCTCTCACACACTCTAGAAAGGCCTCTCTCTTCTCTGGTCTTGAAGACAGGTTTGACAGGAGGAATCTGCCCTCGGGCGGATGGGATCTAAACCCTATTATGTAACCCTGGGAGACCACTTCTAGAACCCAAGGGTTCTGAACGTCCTGCGACCATGCGTCTGAGAATAGAGATAATCTGCCCCCTACATGATCCGGAGACCGGTAGGGGGCCGCCTCTTAATGCCAATTTCATCTCGACGGGCTCCTTGCTCTGCTTAGACTTGTTCCAAGATTTAGCCGGCTTCCAAGATCCCTTGGAATGGTCCGCTTTTGCGGTGGGTTGCTGGCGCTGGGCCTTGTCTGCATGAAAGGGACGAAAAGTAGACCCCTTAGGCTTAGCTTTCTTATCCTGCGGTAGGAAAGCTCCCTTGCCTCACGTAACCATGGATATGATCGAATCCAATCCTGGACCGAACCGGATCTTTCCTTGAAAAGGCAGGGACAACAGCCTCAATTTAGAGGTCATGTCCGCAGACCAAGATTTTAGCCACAGAGCCTTGCACGCTAAAACAGAAAAAAACCTGACACCTTAGCATTCAGGCGAATAATTTGCATATTGGCATCACAGATGAAAGAATTGGCGACCTTAAGCGCCTTAATCTTCTCCTGTATCTCGTCGATGGATGTCTCCCCCTCGACCATTTAACACAGGGATTCACACCAATATGTTGCAGCTCCAGCGACCGCAGCAACGGCCGCTGCTGGCTGAAAAATAAACCGTGTGCTGAAACATCTTTCTCAACATGTTTTCCAGTTTTTTATCCATGGGCTCTATAAATGTCAAACTATCCTCAAGGGTAATAGTCGTCCGCTTCGCGAGCGTAGCGATAGCCCCATCCACCTTAGGGATGGCCCCCACAGCTCAAGCTGAGAGTCCTGAATGGGGAACAGTTTTTTTAAAGGAAGAAGAAGGGGAAAAGGAAGAACCTAATAGCTCCAATTTGTTCTTAATAATATTAGCCATCTTAACGGGTACCGGGAAAGACTGAGGTACTACCCTGTCCTCGTATATCTTGTCAAGCTTAGGAATCGCATGTTCCTCCGGTATATTAGGTTCCAGAACCTCCAGATTAGCAAGCACCTGCCATAGCAGAAAGCACAAATTCTCCATCCTAAACCTATAACCCGGCTCCTCGGAGTCGGAATGGGCCTAGCCATCGTATAGAGCCTCTGGATCTTCCATCGGCGAGGACAAACCCTGGACCGGGCCGCTATGATAAACCCTACGCTTGCACTTAGCAGAACGTGGTAAGGCATGGATCACTTTCGAAAACCGCCGATTTCAGTTTGTCCGCAAAGTCTGACGGCCAATGAATCTCTCACAAAGGAGTAACGGTTGGACCCCGGGGCGCTGCATGTGCAATCGGAGATGAATGTAGAGAAGGCACTGCACGAGACGAAGAACTCTCAGAGATGGACGGCTCAGTAGTACTAGGCATCCATTTACATTTAGATGTTGTAACTTTATCAAGGCATGTGGAACATAGTTGTGCAGGCTGATCTACCAGAACCTCCTCACAATAAACACAGGAATGAGACTTTAAGGAGGGAGAGCCCTCTAACGCGTCAGAGTCCTCATCACTTGCGCGTTTGGTTAAACTAAGTTTATTAATTAAAAAGGCACCTTTATACCACCAATGGCCGGGGCACTCACCACCTCCTATGACCCAGACTACAGAAACCGCTACGTCTCCTGCGCCACAGACCAACAGAGAAGGATAGACACACCCAGTCATGTGGAATGCCTGGAAGGACTGCCCCTGCACTAGGGAAAAACACGCCAAAAATGGCCACGCAAGATTCCCCCAAGTAACCTGAAAGTTCCACACATTGCCAGAGCCTCATCTTGCACATAACGCAGCAATGACACAATAAATAATATCATGTATAAACCCCCCCTGTTCAATAATCCCCCTTCCAGGAATATTAACCATTGATTCTGTGAAGATAAAAAGGCGCCACACTGTGACCCTGTCTTCTATGTTATCATTATTAATAAAAAAATTAAACAATCTTATCAGAATCTACGCTGTGGAACAGGAAGTTAGTAGCCTTGCTCTTGACATGGAATTGAGTGTAGAAAGCAGGCAGCGAAACTCGTTAACGCTGATTGCTTATGGAGCTGTTAATACGAGTTGGGATGGTTTCGCAGAAAGACTCTCCCTGCACCTCCGGACTCTAACTTTTGCCTAGGCTCTCACTGAGCGGCTGACAAGACTACTTAAAACTCCAGTCCCACTGCGAAGAGTACTACCCTCCATAAGAGACTACTCCAAAACTCTGGCACTCCTCTGCCATCCTCCTGTGACGAAAGGCAAAGAATGACTGGGGGATGAGGGAAGTGGGGGAGGTATTTAAGCCTTTGGCTGGGGTGTCTTTGCCTCCTCCTGGTGGCCAGGTTCTTAATTCCCAATAGTAATGAATGAAGCCGTGGACTCTCCTCCCCTTTAGATGGAAATATTTACTTATGCAGACAATATTTAGAGCAGATATGAAATGCAATCATTTAACAACAGTCCTATTTCAAGCATCTATTTGTGTCAATTTCCTATCACACATAGGATGTACAGTTTCACTATATAGTGCAGAGGGACACACTTCTACAACTAAAGAGAAATTCAATTTTGCAGGGGCTAAAAACACACAGGTAAAGTTCTGCTTGTGATACAAAATTCTGTAGCAGAACACATCCAGTGATTGGCAGGACTGTGTATCTTGCTTTCCGGATTGTGACTGGCCATGTAATACTCAACAGCTGTAAGACTTACTATTGCCGAGTGGTTTTGTCACTTAAACGCACAATGCTAGCAAGATCATTTGCTCTAAATCCTTACCCGCAGGGTATATTGCCCGTTTGCCCACAAAACACAAATCATAAATTAGATTTTAAAGGAGTACTGCAGTCAACTTTTTTCTTTGTTTGATGGAAATGAGAAGGGAGGGTCAAAATGCTTTTTTTTTCGATAACGATGTTTATTTTCTGAAACAATCAATATGTATGCGATTCACTTGCGGAGATGTGTCCTTCTACACCAATAAAGCAAAAGCAGCTGTCCTTGTTAGACGATAAGCACTTGAAGGAAGCACTAAACTAATATTGCAGTATAACATTTAAATGCAACCCCTTTTACATTCATTGGGCACGAAAAAAACTAAATGTGTAAATGCAGCCCTTTAATATGCACAACAAATGTTTTGAGTTTAAATATACCTTAAAACAAAATCAAGTCTTTGAAAAGTAGTGACACTAAACTATAGATATGGCACCTCCCCCCAAAAATCCCCTTAAAGGGACAGTTAAACACAAAATTAAAAACTTTCATGATTCAGATAGAGAACACAACTTTAAACAACTTTCCAATTCATTTCCATTATCTAAAATTGGCACAATCGTTTTATATTCACCAGCTCCTACTAAGCATGTGCAAGATTCACAGGATATACATATATATATATATATTTGTGATTGGCTAATGACTGTCACATGATGCAAAATGTAACTAACTGACATTTGTCGATAAAAAAACAACCTATTACTCATTTGAAATTCAAACTAAGTGCTTTTGAATTGTCTATTAATTATGCATTTATGGATTATGCCATTCTACTGTGCTTTGTGGTCCTTTAAAGGTCCCTGCGGGAGTATTTTCTATATAACTGGCCATATAATTGTGCCTTACCTAGAGTGGGTCTGATGAGAGGCTGATGCTGATCTAGAACATAATGGGTTTCTGCTTTCACATCCACAATGGCAGCAAATTCCTTGTGCCAAGCAGCCCCCGACGCCCCCAGCCGCTCTGCATAAGTCCAGGACAGGTTTGAATCCAAAAGATAAAGATTTAGAGTTTTATTGGTCCTACACCTGAGACCATTAATACTGTCTGTGCTCACAGGATTGCTGGGACTTACAAGTATATTCTCCTCAATGTGAGGTATTAAGTGCTCCGAGTCCTCTCTGTGGGAGGTAAGTACAAAGTCTGAAGTCATCAGTCCTCTCCTTACGGTCTGACAGCACGCAGTGTAATGGCTAAAGGGGCTGTAGAAGCTTAGAAAATTGTTGCACTCTCTTGCTGTAGAAATAAAACCAAGAAAGAATTGCTCTTTGAGGTAGAAGGAATCTAACGCAGCCTGTATGTCGAGGAAGTTGCACTGCGGAGCGCTAACCTTGATCGGTCGGACGCCAGCACTCTGGTTGATGCACAGCTCACACACATTATGGACCCTGGAGATAAAGTGCCACTGGGGAAGGACCACGGTATTACAACACGATAAGACCTTGTAAGTCTGTGAGTGGGAAAAACTTGTGTCTGGTGAGAATGCGGCCTTAATAAAATTCTGCTCCTGACCGTGCTGAACAAATACACTTTGTGTGCAGTTCTTGTAACTGAAGGTCATTTCTGTAATCTGCAAAACACAAAATAAAGTCATTGTGAGGGTATTTACAGGTTAGTACTTTCTTTAAATGGACACTAAAGTCAAAATGAAAGCTAGAGCGAGCATACAGTTTTAAGAGACTTTACAATTTATTTCCATTATCAAATTGTGCACAGTATTTTTATATTCACACTTTTTATAGGCATCAGCTACTACTGAGCATGTGCAAGATTTCACAGCGTATATGTACACAAGTCTGTGGTTGGCGGATGGCTGTCATATGATACAGGGAGCTGGCAATTGGAAGTAAACTTTGAAATTTGTCATAAAAAAAAACTAATTCTGATTTTAACATCAAAGTAAATGCTACTTCATTGTCTGTATTTAATGGTCCTTTAATCAAATGCTTAAAGGGACACTGAACCCAACTTTTTTCTTTCATGATTCGGATAGAGCAGCAATTGTAAGTAACTTTCTAATTTAGTCCTATTATCAAATTTTCTTCGTTCTCTTGGTATCTTTATTTGAAAAAGTAGGAATGTAAGCTTACGCACCGGCCCCATTTTGGTTCAGAACCTGGGTAGCGCTTACATTTAGCCACCAATAAGCAAGCTGTATATTTGCAATCCGCTGCCAAAATTCAGCATTGCACAAGGACACTATTTTGCGCTCTTGTGCAACCCAGTCCCCTGCCCGCGCACAGCCAATCACACGCGGGCAGGAGCTGTCAATTTCCCCGGTCTTGTTCGACCTAAGAGGTGGAGAAAAAGGTTAGAGAAGTAGCAGTCTGATGACCGCTGCTTGATAATACTGACTGCAGGTTCTCTTGCAGTCGTAGCGGGGGGCGAATGGCTTGATAAATATTTTTTGTTTGCAGTAAATCTCTCTAGAAAGAGTAAAACAAGCAATCTGACTGACCCAGCAACAGTGAATGTACGATCAGGGCAGGATTCAATGTATATCTGTCCCTAATTGACCATACAAGAGGATATACGATAAACATACTCAAGAGGGTTGTCAAGGAAAACAGAATTTATGTTTACCTGATAAATTACTTTCTCCAACGGTGTGTCCGGTCCACGGCGTCATCCTTACTTGTGGGATATTCTCTTCCCCAACAGGAAATGGCAAAGAGCCCAGCAAAGCTGGTCACATGATCCCTCCTAGGCTCCGCCTACCCCAGTCATTCGACCGACGTTAAGGAGGAATATTTGCATAGGAGAAACCATATGATACCGTGGTGACTGTAGTTAAAGAAAATAAATTATCAGACCTGATTAAAAAACCAGGGCGGGCCGTGGACCGGACACACCGTTGGAGAAAGTAATTTATCAGGTAAACATAAATTCTGTTTTCTCCAACATAGGTGTGTCCGGTCCACGGCGTCATCCTTACTTGTGGGAACCAATACCAAAGCTTTAGGACACGGATGAAGGGAGGGAGCAAATCAGGTCACCTAAATGGAAGGCACCACGGCTTGCAAAACCTTTCTCCCAAAAAATAGCCTCAGAAGAAGCAAAAGTATCAAACTTGTAAAATTTGGTAAAAGTGTGCAGTGAAGACCAAGTCGCTGCCCTACATATCTGATCAACAGAAGCCTCGTTCTTGAAGGCCCATGTGGAAGCCACAGCCCTAGTGGAATGAGCTGTGATTCTTTCAGGAGGCTGCCGTCCGGCAGTCTCGTAAGCCAATCTGATGATGCTTTTAATCCAAAAAGAGAGAGAGGTAGAAGTTGCTTTTTGACCTCTCCTGTTACCAGAATAAACAACAAACAAGGAAGATGTTTGTCTAAAATCCTTTGTAGCATCTAAATAGAATTTTAGAGCGCGAACAACATCCAAATTGTGCAACAAACGTTCCTTCTTCGAAACTGGTTTCGGACACAAAGAAGGCACGACTATCTCCTGGTTAATGTTTTTGTTAGAAACAACTTTTGGAAAAAAACCAGGTTTAGTACGTAAAACCACCTTATCTGCATGGAACACCAGATAAGGAGGAGAACACTGCAGAGCAGATAATTCTGAAACTCTTCTAGCGGAAGAAATTGCAGCCAAAAACAAAACTTTCCAAGATAATAACTTAATATCAACGGAATGTAAGGGTTCAAACGGAACCCCCTGAAGAACTGAAAGAACTAAGTTGAGACTCCAAGGAGGAGTCAAAGGTTTGTAAACAGGCTTGATTCTAACCAGAGCCTGAACAAAGGCTTGAACATCTGGCACAGCTGCCAGCTCTTTGTGAAGTAACACAGACAAGGCAGAAATCTGTCCCTTCAAGGAACTTGCAGATAATCCTTTCTCCAATCCTTCTTGAAGAAAGGATAGAATCCTAGGAATCTTTACCTTGTCCCAAGGGAATCCTTTAGATTCACACCAACAGATATATTTTTTCCATATTTTGTGGTAAATTTTTCTAGTTACAGGCTTTCTGGCCTGAACAAGAGTATCAATAACAGAATCTGAGAACCCTCGCTTTGATAAGATCAAGCGTTCAATCTCCAAGCAGTCAGCTGGAGTAGGACCAGATTCGGATGTTCGAACGGACCTTGAACAAGAAGGTCTCGTCTCAAAGGTAGCTTCCATGGTGGAGCCGATGACATATTCACCAGATCTGCCTACCAAGTCCTGCGTGGTTACGCAGGAGCTATCAAGATCACCTACGCCCTCTCCTGATTGATCCTGGCTACCAGCCTGGGGATGAGAGGAAACGGCGGGAATACATAAGCTAGGTTGAAGGTCCAAGGTGCTACTAGTGCATCTACTAGAGTCGCCTTGGGATCCCTGGATCTGGACCCGTAGCAAGGAACCTTGAAGTTCTGACGAGAGGCCATCAGATCCATGTCTGGAATGCCCCACAGTTGAGTGATTTGGGCAAAGATTTCCGGATGGAGTTCCCACACCCCCGGATGCAATGTCTGACGAATCAGAAAATCCGCTTCCCAAGTTTCCACTCCTGGGATGTGGATTGCAGACAGGTGGCAGGAGCGAGTCTCCGCCCATTGAATGATTTTGGTCACTTCTTCCATCTCCAGGGAACTCCTTGTTCCCCCCTGATGGTTGATGTACGCAACAGTCGTCATGTTGTCTGATTGAAACCGTATGAACTTGGCCCTCGCTAGCTGAGGCCAAGCCTTGAGAGCATTGAATATCGCTCTCAGTTCCAGAATATTTATCGGTAGAAGAGATTCTTCCCGAGACCAAAGACCCTGAGCTTTCAGGGATCCCCAGACCGCGCCCCAGCCCATCAGACTGGCGTCGGTCGTGACAATGACCCACTCTGGTCTGCGGGAGGTCACCCCTTGTGACAGGTTGTCCAGGGACAGCCACCAACGGAGTGAGTCTCTGGTCCTCTGATTTACTTGTATCTTCGGAGACAAGTCTGTATAGTCCCCATTCCACTGACTGAGCATACACAATTGAAATGGTCTTAGATGAATGCGCGCAAAAGGAACTATGTCCATTGCCGCTACCATCAAACCTATCACTTCCATGCACTGCGCTATGGAAGGAAGAGGAACGGAAGGAAGTATCCGACAAGAGTTTAGAAGTTTTGTTTTTCTGGTCTCTGTCAGAAAAATCCTCATTTCTTAGGAGTCTATTATTGTTCCCAAGAAGGGAACTCTTGTCGACGGAGATAGAGAACTCTTTTCCACGTTCACTTACCATCCGTGAGATCCGAGAAAGGCCAGGACTATGTCCGTGTGAGCCTTTGCTTGAGGAAGGGACGACGCTTGAATCAGAATGTCGTCCAAGTAAGGTACTACAGCAATGCCCCTTGGTCTTAGCACCGCCAGAAGGGACCCTAGTACCTTTGTGAAAATCCTTGGAACAGTGGCTAATCCGAAAGGAAGCGCCACGAACTGGTAATGCTTGTCCAGGAATGCGAACCTTAGGAACCGATGATGTTCCTTGTGGACAGGAATATGTAGATACGCATCCTTTAAATCCACCGTGGTCAAGAATTGACCTTCCTGGATGGAAGGATTGTTCGAATGGTTTCCATTTTGGACGATGGAACCTTGAGAAACTTGTTTAGGATCTTGAGATCCAAGATTGGTCTGAACGTTCCCTCTTTTTTGGGAACTACGAACAGATTGGAGTAGAACCCCATCCCTCGTTCTTTTAATGGAACAGGATGAATCACTTCCAGAAGATAACCCTGGAAGACTATTTCTAGCGCCCAAGGATCCAGAACATCTCTTGCCCAAGCCTGAGTGAAGAGAGAGAGTCTGCCCCCCACCAAATCCGGTCCCGGATCGGGGGCCCGCATCTCATGCTGTCTTGGGAGCAGTGGCAGGTTTCTTGGCCTGCTTTCCTTTGTTCCAGCCTTGCCTTGGTCTCCAGGCTGGATTGGCTTGAGAAGTATTACCCTCCTGCTTAGAGGACGTAGCACTTGGGGCTGGTCCGTTTCTGCGAAAGGGACGAAAATTAGGTTTATTTTTGGCCTTGAAAGACCTATTCTGAGGAAGGGCGTGGCCCTTGCCCCCAGTGATATCAGAGATAAACTCTTTCAAGTCAGGGCCAAACAGTGTTTTTCCCTTGAAAGGAATGTCAAACAATTTGTTCTTGGAAGACGCATCCGCTGACCAAGATTTTAACCAAAGCGCTCTGCGCGCCACAATAGCAAACCCAGAATTTTTCGCCGCTAACCTAGCCAATTGCAAGGTGGCGTCTAGGGTGAAAGAATTAGCCAATTTAAGAGCACGAATTCTGTCCATAATCTCCTCATAAGAAGAAGAATTACTAATAATCGCCTTTTCTAGCTCATCGCACCAGAAACACGCGGCTGTAGTGACAGGGACAATGCATGCAATTGGTTGTAGAAGGTAACCTTGCTGAACAAACATCTTTTTTAGCAAACCTTCTAATTTTTTATCCATAGGATCTTGGAAAGCACAACTATCTTCTATGGGTATAGTGGTGCGCTTGTTTAGAGTAGAAACCGCCCCCTCGACCTTGGGGACTGTCTGCCATAAGTCCTTTCTGGGGTCGACTATAGGAAACAATTTTTTAAATATGGGGGGAGGTACGAAAGGTACACCGGGCCTGTCCCATTCTTTATTAACAATGTACGCCACCCGCTTGAGTATAGGAAAAGCTTCGGGGGGCCCCGGGGCCTCTAGGAACTTGTCCATTTTACATAGTGTTTCTGGAATGACCAGATAATCACAATCATCCAAATTGGATAACACCTCCTTAAGCAGAGCGCGGAGATGTTCCAACTTAAATTTAAAAGTAATCACATCAGGTTCAGCTTGTTGAGAAATTTTTCCTGAATCTGAAATTTCTCCCTCAGACAAAACCTCCCTGGCCCCCTCAGACTGGTGTAGGGGCCCTTCAGAAACAATATCATCAGCGTCCTCATGCTCTTCAGTATTTTCTAAAACAGAGCAGTCGCGCTTTCGCTGATAAGTGGGCATATTGGCTAAAATGTTTTGATAGAATTATCCATTACAGCCGATAATTGTTGCATAGTAAGGAGTATTGGCGCGCTAGATGTACTAGGGGCCTCCTGTATGGGCAAAACTGGTGTAGACGAAGGAGGGGATGATGCAGTACCATGCTTACTCCCCTCACTTGAGGAATCATCTTGGGCATCATTTTTACTAAATTTTTTATGACATAAATCACATCTATTTAAATGAGAAGGAACCTTGGCTTCCCCACAGTCAGAACACAATCTATCTGGTAGTTCAGACATGTTAAACAGGCATAAACTTGATAACAAAGCACAAAAAACGTTTTAAAATAAAACCGTTACTGTCACTTTAAATTTTAAACTGAACACACTTTATTACTGCAATTGCGAAAAAGTATGAAGGAATTGTTCAAATTGTTCACCAAAATTTCACCACAGTGTCTTAAAGCCTTAAAAGTATTGCACACCAAATTTGGAAGCTTTAACCCTTAAAATAACGGAACCGGAGCCGTTTTTATATTTAACCCCTTTACAGTCCCTGGAATCTGCTTTGCTGAGACCCAACCAAGCCCAAAGGGAAATACGATACCAAATGATGCCTTCAGAAAGACTTTTCTATGTATCAGAGCTCCACACACATGCAGCTGCATGTCATGCTGTTCTCAAAAACAAGTGCGCCATACCGGCGCGAAAATGAGGCTCTGACTATGATTAGGGAAAGCCCCCATAGAATAAAGTGTCTAAAACAGTGCCTGCCGATATTATTTTACAAAAAATACCCAGATTAAATGATTCCTCAAGGCTAAATATGTGTAAATATGATCGATTTAGCCCAGAAAATGTCTACAGTCTTAATAAGCCCTTGTGAAGCCCTTATTTACTGTGTGAATAAAAATGGCTTACCGGATCCCATAGGGAAAATGACAGCTTCCAGCATTACATCGTCTTGTTAGAATGTGTCATACCTCAAGCAGCAAAAGACTGCTCACTGTTCCCCCAACTGAAGTTAATTCCTCTCAACAGTCCTGTGTGGAACAGCCATGGATTTTAGTAACGGTTGCTAAAATCATTTTCCTCATACAAACAGAAATCTTCATCTCTTTTCTGTTTCAGAGTAAATAGTACATACCAGCACTATTTTAAAATAACAAACTCTTGATTGAATAATAAAAACTACAGTTAAACACTAAAAAACTCTAAGCCATCTCCGTGGAGATGTTGCCTGTACAACGGCAAAGAGAATGACTGGGGTAGGCGGAGCCTAGGAGGGATCATGTGACCAGCTTTGCTGGGCTCTTTGCCATTTCCTGTTGGGGAAGAGAATATCCCACAAGTAAGGATGACGCCGTGGACCGGACACACCTATGTTGGAGAAAAACATTCAGCTAAGCTCTTGATTTGCAAAACCGTGAAAATTGTGTTAAAATAAGAGTCTTACAAGCTTATTAATCATTCTCTTAATATCATTAGCTGCAACAGTATTCATACATTTTAGTAGCAATATTGATCTTATGGGGTAGAGTATCGCAAGCTTGTTTGCTGCAAACCTGTCTAAAAAATTCTTCTCTCTCTCTACAATAAAACAAAACACTTTTTGGCAAACATAACTCAGAGGTAATAGAGATAAAACAGGTCATGCGGGAGCAGAGAACAGCATTGCAAAATAATTTACTTGTGTAATGATCCTGCCCACTCGCCATGAAGATGGGTTACCTAGTTGGGAACTTTATCCGTCGGTCTAATGATAAATTGGTGATAAGCAACAATAACAAAAATATGGTATATTGTGCTTTTGCAATATTAAATATGGAGAACAAATGTGCCTCACAATTTGCAATGTGAACCTTGTCCTTTTGCAAATTGATACATCTAGCCTTAATTGTAACAGGCGCTGCAGCAAACCCAGACTAGGCACTTTCGTAAAAAAAAGTCTCATCAGGAAGTATATCCCTATTGGCTCCCACTTAGTGGTATGGGTGAAGAAAGTCTTTGATGCTGTAATAGCGTTCCCCATGGCATGTCCTGAGGTTGAAGCTGCCTTCAAAGCTCCATAGACAAAATGGTAAATACCAAAAAAAGTCAATTGGAAGCTACATAACATTTATATATAAACAGCAGTATAAAACCTCAAGCAGTAAGGTTCAACAGGAATATAATTTGCCCCTTACCACTTTACCCTGCTGTAATAATGTAAGTTGTTTTATATGTTTTATCCCGGAGCCGGAGGATTTTTTTCGGCATTTAATGATAAATTGGGACCGTAGTTTACTGTTCCTTTAAATATGGTGCCCCTTTTAAACTTACAAATTTATTTCAAATGTTAGACCCAGAAAGCATATTAATAAGACAGCCATACACTTTATAGGAGCCGATAAGGGTGACTATGTACATATGTGCGTAGGAACCAGTCTTAAATGCTAAGAACTGTGGCTCCTGGGATATGTTGGAGCTCTGACACACTATATCTGTGCTACCGTACCGCTGACAACCTCCTGCATGCACAGGAAGGAAGGAAGATTGAGATCTGATGCCACCTGTTAGTTTGAGGAAATTAAGTGTATGTTTGTTATTATTTATACAAACACTAAACCAAATCTTTAGTGACAAACAATGAAGAATATGAGATGAGTCATATGTTTATTTATGCACAATAATAAAGTAGGAGGCAACGTATTAAGGAAAGGGGGGGGGGGGTTCAAAGAAGAGTCAAAAGGACAGTTGTGGTGAAACTGTCTGTTACAAAATATTGTACCTTTTTTTTTTAAAGCGATGCCAAAGCAATTTGTAAAATTTAGAATGCAGACCTGTTGCATTGTGGTGTTTAAAGGGCTAAACAGTGCTCCTTTAGTAAAACAAATCTGCTAAATAAAACTAAACATAAAAAGAAACAGATTGTGTAAAATAGCAGCAAACTACTTACATGTATATTGCAAAATGAGCACTTAAGGGGACACTGAACCCAAATTTTTTCTTTCAGGATTCAAAAGCAGGAATGTGATGCATAGGAGCCAGACCATTTTTGGTTGAGAACCTGGGTCATGCTTGCTTATTGGTGGGTAGATGTAAGCTTCCAATATGCAAGCGCTATCCATGGTGCTGAACCTAAAATGGGCTGGCTGCTAAGATTTACATTCCTGCTTTTGAAATAAAGATAGCAAGAGAACGAAGAAAATTTAATAGGAGTAAATTAGAAAGTTGCTTAAAATGGTATGCTCTATCTGAACCTTGAATGAAAAAAATTGGGTTCAGTGTCCCTTTAAGAGCTGACATGTTGGCAACTTAGGTTGCAATTTTCCTCGTCTGTGCATGGAAAAATCGGACTCCCTGTTTATCTAGTATTCACTTAATAGTAAAGCAGCTCATATTACTCTAGAAGATTTATGACATCAAGCTAGATAACCCTTCCTGTATAGACCCCAGCCTCCTTGTAGGGCTGTGACAGGAGGTATTAAACACTGCACAAATGAAGTTATAAAAAAAAGAAATAAAAAAGGTAAAATCCACTTAAAATGATGAATAATAGATCTTGCAATAATTTCTGTTAAGCATAAGCTCCTGCATAGTGCTTTTAAACTACAACAATGAAACAGACTGTTTCATATTCCTTTAATTGCCGATATATGAAAAAATATTTTTAGTGTAAAAATTCAAAGAACAGTATACAGGTAAGCAGTGGATAAGATTGTATTGTATTCATAGCACATAAAGGAAATCCTTTTACATTGGGAGATGCTTTCGTCTGCTGCCTTGTATGCATAACTTTTCTGTAGCCAATACTGAAGTATTAGCTGTTTGTGTCCTATACTAAAAATGCTATTTCAATGACAAAATAAAGGAGCTATTTGTAATTTTGGGGCGCTATACAAATAATAATACTTAATAATAATATTTGAATATACTCCAGCGGGTAACATGGATCATTGGAACACATTATAGGGGAGGAACTTTTACATTACACTGTCCCTTTAATCTGTACGTGCTCAGAACTATCCCAGACTCAGGCTCTGTAACAAATGATATGCTAAAACATCACACAGAAATAAAGATATTCCGTCTGCAAAAGAAAAATCTAATAGCAGAATGACATTTTCATCTTATGTGATCATTTTGAGAAAACATAATTCGCTGCCTCCACATCCGTAAAAATAATGCAAAGACTGTGTATGAGTCAGAGGCGCCTGAGGGCTTTATGCACCTAGGCAATAAATATACAGACAATATCTTATCTTGCTATCGGTAAAATAAATGCAAAAAAATATCCAATCTGCTCTTGTCTCGTTTGTTGTCTTTTTCACGACAGAATATAGAGGTAGGCTTCGGTGTGTGCACGTCTATGGGGCAAATGTGCTTGTAACAATATTTGTAACAATGTTTTGCATATAGTGCTCAAGGCACGCGCACGCTCCTAAGCCCCTCAGATCGGAATCATGAAAATGTGATTTTGTCTTCCTTGCCCATTTAAGATTTTTTTCATGTACATAAAATGCAATTAGATACCGCTGTGCACTGAGGGGATGGAGCGCTTTTTTTAATGATATAACTGCCGCAGTTGCTTTATTGGGCCTATACGAAAAACTAGAAATAAATATATAATATAAACAGATACATTTATGTGATATAGTTCCCAGCATGGAAACGATTTAGAGTAGTAAAACTCTGTAGTTTATACTAGGGATGGCCAGATGCCGGCCCGGCCCTCCACATATGCGGCTCTGGCTAAAAATGTGCGCCATTGTTTTTGTGGTCTCGGGAAAAAAGCGTAATTACACATTTTTGCTTTGGCGCCTTCTGATTTATATCTGTCCTTAAAGGGACATAATTGTCATAAAAATGACATGCTTTAATTTGTTAGAACGTCATTTTAAGACAATCGACTGCACTACTGTAGGTTTAACCCCTGCAAAGCATTGTTGGTCCAGAGCGGAAACTGACACTGATCCAATCAGCCGCAGTAGTCATACATCTGAGTTGTTAAACATAAAGCAGTGCTGGGCACTTTAATTGGCTAAAAGTGAAAAAAAGATATCAGAAACATACTCAAGACTTTTCAAGGAATACATTTCTGGCTCAGAACCCTGGGTAGCGCATGCTAATTGGTGGCTACAGTTATCTACCAATCAGCAAGCGCTACCCAATTGCTGAAATAAAAATGGGCCAGCTCCTAAGATTACATTCCTGCTTTTTTCAAATAAAGATACCAAGAGAACGAAGAAAAATTAATAGGAGTAAATTACAATTTACTTAAAATTGCTGCTCTATCAGAATCATGAAAGAAAAAAATTGGGTTTCATATCCATTTAAAGCATTTCAGTATTTATTTATTTACCTGCCCCCAGGGTACTTCAAAATGACTCGCCAACAATCCGGACCAGAGAATCACTGTCCAGGAGCAACCGGAGTTACTGCTTGCTGCTTCTCAGCCAGAAGGAAGTGTGCATCTGAGTGTGTTAAATTAAGCCCCGCCCATCATGGCCGATGTTCGAGTAGGCCTAAACAACCGCATGGAGAAGCGGTTTTAAGCAAACTAAGGGGAACATATAACACCCCAAACAACATATCCAGAACAGCCACACCGGTTATTCAGTGCAAACAAAAAAATGATCAACAGCTTCTGCCTCTCCTAGTGTCTTATGCAATGCCCATTATATGATTGTGTCAACAGAAAATAAAACATAGGTCTCCAGTAACACCCCTCTGTTAACAGGTCTACTGCTTACCCCATTCCCTTACAGGGAAATAAATGCCAGCCAGTTCTGATATATTGTCTCCTCAGAAAAAAAGGGCTGCACATACCTCAATGCTGCTTGTACAATGAAACCGTTCTCCACACTGAAGATGTCTCTTGTGTTACCTTCAGAAGTCTTGTGGGAACTAACATGGATCTTAAAAAACTTCTTGATTGAAGAAACTAAAACTAACACCTCACTTTACCTCTTCCTAGTATAACACAGGCAAAGAGAATGACTGGGGGTGGAGGGAAAGGGAGGAGCTATATATACAGCTCTGCTGTGGTGCTCTTTGCCACTTCCTGTAAGCAGGAGGATAATATCCCACAAGTAAGGATGAAATTCGTGGACTCGTATCTTGTAGAAGAAAAGGTTTCCAATTGGAACCAGATTCTTTGGGGGAAGGATTGGCTTTCTGTTCCTTAGTCTGTCGAAAATAACAAAAACAATTAGAAGCTTTAGATTTACCCTTAGATCTTTTATCTTGAGGTAAAAAAAACTCCCTTCCCCCAGTGACAGTTGAAATAATTGAATCCAACTGAGAACCAAATAAATTGTTACCTTGGAAAGAAAGAGATTGTAATCTCGACTTAGATACCATGTCGGCATTCCAATATTTGAGCCACAAAGCTCTTCTAGCTAAAATAGCTAAAGACATATATTTAACATCAATATTGATGATATCAAAAATAGCATCACAGATAAAATGATTAGCATGTTGAAGCAAGCGAACAATGCTAGACAAATCAGGATCTGTTTCCTGTTGCGCTAAGCTTTCCAACCAAAAAGTTGATGCAGCTGCAACATCAGATATGGATATAGCAGGCATAAAAATGTAGCCAGAAAATAAATAAGCTTTCCTTAGATTCAAGTTTCCTATCTAAAGGGTCCTTAAAAGAAGTACTATCTTCCATAGGAATAGTAGTACGTTTGGCAAGAGTATAAATAGCCCCATCAACCTTGGGGATTTTCCCCCAAAAATCCAACCTAACTGCTGGCAAAGGATACACCTTTTAAACCAAGAAAAATGAATAAAAGAAGAACCAGGCCTATTCCATTTCTTTGAAATCATATCATAAATAGCATCAGGAACTGGAAAAACCCCTGGAGTAACCACAGGAGGTTTATAAACAGAATTTAAACGTTTACAAGTTTTCGTATCAAGAGGACTAGTTTCCTCAATATCCAAAGTAATCAACACTTCTTTTAACAAGGAACGAATATATTTCATCTTAAAGAGATAAGTAGATGTGTCGGTGTCAATATCTGAAGTAGGATCTTCTGAACCAGATAGATCCTCATCAGGAGGAGGATAATTCAGTATGTTGTCGGTCATTTGAAATTTTATCAACTTTATGAGAAGTTTTAAAAGACCTTTTACGTTTATTATAATGCGGAATAGCAGACAAAGTCTTCTGAATCCCATCAGCAATAAAATCTTTTATATTCAAAGGGATATCATGTACATTAGATGTTGAAGGAACAACAGGCATTGTACTAGTACTGATGGATACATTCTCTGCATGTAAAAGCTTATGACAACTGTTACATACTACAGCTCGAGATATAATCTCCGCTAACTTACAACAGATACACTTAGCTTTGGTAGAACTGTTATCAGGCAGCAGGGTTCCAACAGTGGTTTCTGAGACCAGATCAGATTGAGACATCTTGCAAATGCAACAGAAAAAACAACATATAAAACAAAATGATCAATTTCCTTATATGGCAGTTTCAGGAATGGGAAAAAAATGCAAACAGCATAGCCCTCTGAGCATAAAAAGAGGCAAGAGGCATATAGGAAGTGGGGTTTAAATAAATAATAAAAAAACATTCAGAAATGACGCAACTTGCGTCACGGCAGACGCAACCTTGTGCAAGGAAATCTGGCGTCAACTAAGACGCCGGAAATGAAAAATTGCGCCAACAAACGTACCTTTGCGCCAAAAAATTCTCACGCCAAAAAGGACGCAATAAATATCAGCATTTTGCGACCTCGAGAGCCTAATTTTGCCTGCGAAAATTAATGAAAAAGCAGTCAAATTTGAAGAAACGACTATACCCTAGGTAAGAAAAAATAACTTCCTAAATAGGTTTCCCAATTTTTAAACTGATAGTCTACAAAAGGTAATATACATTCATCGACTCATGGCAAATATAAGTACAATACATATATTTAAAACTTTATATTAATACATAAAGTGCCAAACCATAGCTGAGAGTGTCTTAAGTAATGAAAACATACTTACCGAAAGACACCCCATCCACATATAGCAGATAGCCAAACCAGTACTGAAACAGTATCAGTAAAGGTAATGGAATATGAGAGTATATCGTCTATCTATAAAAAAAAGCAGGTAGGAGATGAATCTCTATGACCGATAACCATAGAATCAATAGGTGATACTCCCTTCACATCCCTCTGACATTCACTGTACTCTGAGAGGAATCGGGCTTCAAAATGCTGAGAAGCGCGTATCAACGAAGAAAATCAACACAAACTTACTTCACCACCTCCATAGGAGGCAAAGTTTGTATAACTGAATTGTGGGTGTGGTGAGGGGTGTATTTATTGGCATTTTGAGGTTTGGGAAACTTTGCCCCTCCTGGTAGGATTGTATATCCAATACGTCACTAGCTCATGGACTCTTGCCAATTACATTAAAGAAATGTTCTTAATGCATTAACACGTTTTATTCAAACACAGCTAGTGTAGACTGGTTACTGGTATATACACAGCTGAATCCAGTAAGGGTCAGATATTTTACAGGTTAGGCTTGTGAAGTCTGCAGTGTGCACTTCCAATTCTCAGAACTTGAAAAACTCACATTTTTCAGAGTTAAAAATACAGGAAAATTGAAAACATTAAATAATTAAAGTATATTACAAAATTAGTTTTTTACTACACATTTTATATTATGAAGTCTAACGGTATCATGCCACATATAAGCTAGCCTGCACAATCTCCTAGAAACAAGGAAAAACACTGGATATACATTACAGCATGGTTCAGTCAAGCACAACAGATCTCTATAGAACTGACTTCCCTTAGGGCACCTGTGTAAGAGATACAGGTCAGGTTTACCGCGTCACTAGTGGATCAGCTGCACCACCATCACAATGTTTGTAAAGGTCACAATGTCTGACGCTGGTGTTTTTCTCATGATTAGAATTGTTGGATATTTTGTGGCTGGGATGTTGTTTGCATAAGATCAGACAGATCTACTCAATGTGCTGTCTCCTCAGTGGTGGGAGCTAAAGGGAACCGTCCGATAGGGATAATCGCATCACATGCAAGTATAGTTTTCTCTTTATACACACAATAAATGGAAATAAAACTGCATATTAGGGAGAGACTTTGTTAATGGACATATTTATAACAATATCTCAAGGCAAAAATGTATTTCCCATAAGTGCAAATCTGATTTAGTGGTCACTGCCCATTTTTGCACTGCTCTTATAAGGATCTGACCTTTTATCCAAAATCACATATCTACCTGCTTCCATTGTCAGTAAATTATATTTTTCTGTAAACATAAATAGATAAAAGTTCTAGCTTGTTAGTCTATATTTTATCCGTAGAAATGAAATTTAAAGGGACAGTCTACTTGAATTTTTTTATTGTTTGAAAAGATAGGTAATCCCTTTATAACCGATTCCCCAGTTTTGCACAGCCAACACGGTTACATTAATACACTTTCTACCTCTGTGTTTACCTTGTATCTAAGCCACTGCTGAATGCCCCCTTATCTCAAAGCTTTTGACAGACTTGCATTTTAGCCAATCAGTGCTAAATAACAAATAACTCTACGGGAGTGAGCACAATGGTATCTATATGGCACACATGGAAACTCTCAAAATGCACTGAGATAAGAGGCAGTCTTCAAGGGCTTAGAAATTAGCATATGAGCCTACCTAGGTTTAGCTTTCAACAAAAAATACCAAAAGAACAAAGACAATTTCATGATAAAAGTAAAATGGAAAGTTGTTTAAAATAGAATCATAAAAGTTTATTTTTTTACTAGACTTTTCCTTTAATGCCCTGTGGCAGCACACTATCTGTAGACTGTTAAGTTTACATTTATATACATAAAAAAAAGGTATAATACATGAAAAAATGAGTTTAAAAATGTGACACAGCTACCCTTTTACAGTACTATTATTAAAACAGTTATCTAGGTCAGTTTTACTCAGCATTGTCTGGGGATAGGAGCGCTATCTGCTAATAAGTGCACATTAAGTTTTTTACAACAAATAAAAAGTTTACTTTTTTTGCGAGACTCCATATAGACAAAAAAGGAGGTGCCAGAGTCCACGCCAAACATTAAAAGCATGACGTTTATTGGTGCCAGTAGCCCATGGTAAAACAGATCAGCACAAACTGGACAGGATCTGACGCATTTCGGCATATGTTGTCATAATCATAGATCTTAATGGCATACATATGAGATGAAGTATTTAAAAGGCCCACAAGAAGCGGATTGGCTGTATGATTAACTCTTTGAATGCTAAACACTTTCCCACCTGGGTGCTAAGCTGATTTAATTTTTTTTTTTATTTTGTGATTTTTATTTATTTTTACTTTTTTTATATTTTTTTCCAGATCCCCAAGACTTACACCATTGGATAGGTTAGGGGTGAGATACAGGCTTCTAAGCAGCAAGCCCCCTTTCCCTATACTTTGTATTGACAAATTGTTAATAAAGTTGCGCGGTGGCGTCATCACGTCATTGCGCGTTATGTCACCGCGCAAAACGTGATGCCCCAGGGATGCCTGTCACTCTACAGGCACGATCGCCGGGGTAGTAGCAGGTGGGAGCCCCCAGATCTCCCTCAAGGTGGGAGAGTGCCAGTGACTGCTATGAGTCGTCATTAGCACCAGAGTGGGAAACTCTGTGACGGCTCAGAGCCAATATCAGCATTACTTAGTGTGTAAACAGGGGGACAAATAGTAAATACTTAAATATACACCTATAAAAACACATATACATACATACATATATATATATATATATACACACACACACATATAAATACATCTGTACACACATAAATATATATATATATACACATACATATTTAGACATGTGTATGTATGTATCTGTATGTTAAAGCCCTTTGTCTGCCTTTTATTTTTCTTCTAACAACTTTTTTGTGCAATAATTTTTTTCGGTAATTTTTTCGATAGTGTTATTATCAGTGTAACTGTAATTTTAAATGTATTTTTGATGTGTTTTGTTTCGAAAAACAGTTAACTAGAGCTCCAAGGTTGCGCTACCTCAATGTTCTTTAATTCAATTGCGCTCAAGCAATTGCCTTTACTTTCAACTTGTGATACGCGCACTACATCCAACAGCCAACAATGAACCGGATATCGCTTGCAGGTAACTGTTAGCGCACCACTAGTAATCTGGTCCATTCTTGTTAACAAGGAAGTTACACACTACTTAAAAAAATCCATAGACTAGATTGTTAATGTCCTAAAGAAATAGTAAGGGTTAATAAAAGAGCATATTACAAGTGATTAAGGGAGCAATATCATCACCGTTATCCAGCACAGAGCTCACTATTAACTAACCTCGTCCAGGAGTGGCTGATGCTCAGCTAATGGGTTGAAGGGTAAGAACAGGAAGAGAGCAGGTCCTTTCTTTAGCTCGTTGTTCAGCAGAAGACTTTTGCCTCCATGAGGCCTCAACCAGGGGAGCAAGGTTTCCCGGTTGTCTAGAGCCCACTTACAAATGCCCACAGCAGTAAAGTTCATTTCTTCCTCTGGATAGACCTGTTGACAATAATAAGATTTATCGAGCAGTGTCTAGATGTGCATATTTTTGAAAGAACATTTAATAAAACATCCATGGCCCAGATAAGCCGCTTCATCCTTTACGAGTATAAAAATGGAAAAAAAAGTCTTAGTTCCAAACCGCACATAATACGGTAATGCAGACACAATCTGTAAAAACAAATATATAGAAATGTGCTAATTATCCCTTAGGAATTAAAATGATCTGACCTTAGGTTCATTGTTTTTACAATTAATAATTTGTGCTGGGCAATTCTAACCTTTATGTGCACTCTCAAGGGTTGCAAAATGCTTTTTTAGGACCCTTAGCAAAAGTTTAAGAGTCGAGAAGAAGTGGACAAACTGTGGTCTGTAATAAAATACAAGAAACCTGTTTTTTAGGAGCATTTAAATAAATAAAGACAAACACTTTTAGCTAAACCAGAAAGGGCGACACAGTGAAAATATTTAAGGTTACCATTCAACCAGTGCTACGGAATTTTGCGGAGCTATACAAAAACATGTTAATAATAATAAATAATGATATCCCCTAATGGATAGATGCCCATTGTGGTATTAAAGGGACAGCCTGTTCCAGAATTTTTATTATTTAAAAAGTTAGATAATCCCTTTATTTACCATTCCCCAGTTTTGCATAACCAACACTGTTATATTAATATACTTTTTACCTCTGTGATTACCTTGTATCTAAGCCTCTGCAGACTCCCCCCTTATCTCAGTTCTTTTGACAGACTTGCATTTTAGCCAATCAGTGCTGACTCATAAATAACGCCATGGGAATAAGCACACTGTTGTTAATATGGCACACATAAAATAACACCCTCTAGCTGTGAAAAACTGTCAAATGCATACAGCTGACAGGCGGCCTTCAAGGGCTTATAAATTAGCATATGAGCCTACCTAGGTTTAGCTTTCAATGAAGAATACCTATAAAACAAGGCAAATTTAATGATAAAAGTAAATTGGAAAGCTGTTCAAAATTGCATGCCCTATCTGAATCATGAAAGTTAAAAGGGACATAAAACAAGTTGAGATCTGTGCATATCTTAAAAGGGCTAATTAATAAAAAATAGTTTGCATTAAAAAATTGTTCAAAAATTGCTGGCAAGTATTTTAAAATAATTTTCAAAAATAAGCTAAATTAATTACATAGCTAAGCTGCCTGGAGTAGCTAACTCCACCCCTCTTATCAGTGTTTAGACACAGGCATTGTATTTCTACTGAGTTCACAGCTTCTAGGCTGCTCCAGCAGATAAACACTGTGCACTTTTGTATTCTACCAAAGCAGCACTAAACATAGATATCGCCATAAAAGGAATCGTGTGGGGGGAGTTAGAGCTGTACAATTAACAAGGGTTAATGGTGAGGCACTGCAGTATAAATTTGCAGGTAAAGTAATTAAAGTACATATTATTATATGTTGTCTCTATCCCAACTTGTTTTGAATAGACTGTCCCATTAACCATCACTTCAAAGCACAGCAGGGGTCTTGCAAGTCACAGTCTCACAAAAAACGTAGCTTTGTGATAGTTTGAAAACCAACCTAAACAAAAGGCAGACGTAAGTATGTTTAGCCCATGATATCTACATTTTATCTTCATACAACAAACATTTCTATAAGGAGGAGGATCAGGACATTAAACTTACTAAAGAAGAATTGAGGTTTCTGTGCAAGTAAACACTTCCTGGGCTGGTGAGTGAGATTTCTTTTGCAAGTTTTCCATCAGTGATTACTCCGAAGCGGATTGTTGCCAAGTAATCTGCAGACAAAACATAAGACACTACTTTTATCACACATAGTGAATGGTCCTTAAAGGGATGTAAACACCCAAATCTTTCTTATATGATCCATATAGAATACGCAATTTTACACAACTTTTTAATTAACTTCTATTATCGAATTTTCTTTCTTCTCTTGGTATCTTTTGTAGAAAAAAAGTTTGCACATTTCTGGAGCACTATAAGGCAGCCATTTTACAAGAGTGTTATACATTAGCAAGAGCACCAGATAACAGCACTATTACCTGTCATGTAGTGCTACAGATACTACCTAGGTATCTCTATAACACAATATTATACATTAGCAAGAGCACTAGATAACAGCACTATTACCTGTCATGTAGTGCTACAGATACTACCTAGGTATCTCTATAACACACAATATTATACATTAGCAAGAGCACTAGATAACAGCACTATTACCTGTCATGTAGTGCTACAGATACTACCTAGGTATCTCTATAACACACAATATTATACATTAGCAGGAGCACTAGATAACAGCACTATTACCTGTCATGTAGTGCTACAGATACTACCTAGGTATCTCTATAACACATAATATTATACATTAGCAAGAGCACTAGATAACAGCACTATTACCTGTCATGTAGTGCTACAGATACTACCTAGGTATCTCTATAACACACAATATTATACATTAGCAAGAGCACTAGAGGGCAGCACTATTAGTTGTCATGTAGTGCTACGGATGCTACCTAGGTATCTCTATAACACAATATTAGTCATTAGCAAGAGCACTAGATCACAGCACTATTACCTGTCATGTAGTGCTACAGATACTACCTAGGTATCTCTATAACACAATATTATACATTAGCAAGAGCACTAGATAACAGCACTATTACCTGTCATGTAGTGCTACAGATACTACCTAGGTATCTTTATAACACACAATATTATACATTAGCAAGAGCACTAGATAACAGCACTATTACCTGACATGTAGTGCTACAGATACTACCTAGGTATCTCTATAACACACAATATTATACATTAGCAAGAGCACTAGATCACAGCACTTTACCTGTCATGTAGTGCTACAGATGCTACCTAGGTATCCCTATAACACATAATATTATACATTAGCAGGAGCACTAGATAACAGCACTATTACCTGTCATGTAGTGCTACAGATACTACCTAGGTATCTTTATAACACACAATATTATACATTAGCAAGAGCACTAGATCACAGCACTATTACCTGTCATGTAGTGCTACAGATACTACCTAGGTATCTCTATAACCCATAATATTATACCTTAGCAAGAACACTAGATAACAGCGCTATTACCTGTCATGTAGTGCTACAGATGCTACCTAGGTATCTCTATAACACATAATATTATACATTAGCAAGAGCACTAGATAACAGCACTATTACCTGTCATGTAGTACTACAGATACTACCTAGGTATCTCTATAACCCATAATATTATACATTAGCAAGAACACTAGATAACAGCGCTATTACCTGTCATGTAGTGCTACAGATGCTACCTAGGTATCTCTATAACACACAATATTATACATTAGCAAGAGCACTAGATAACAGCACTATTACCTGTCATGTAGTGCTACATATACTACCTAGGTATCTCTATAACACAATAGTATACATTAGCAAGAGCACTAGATAACAGCACTATTACCTGTCATGTAGTGCTACAGATGCTACCTAGGTATCTCTATAACACACAATATTATACATTAGCAAGAGCACTAGATAACAGCACTATTACCTGTCATGTAGTGCTACAGATACTACCCAGGTATCTCTATAACACAATATTATACATTAGCAAGAGCACTAGATAACAGTACTATTACCTGTCATGTAGTGCTACAGATACTACCTAGGTATCTCTATAACACACAATATTATACATTAGCAAGAGCACTAGATAACAGCACTATTACCTGTCATGTAGTACTACAGATAATACCTAGGTATCTCTATAACACACAATATTATACATTAGCAAGAGCACTAGATAACAGTACTATTACCTGTCATGTAGTGCTACAGATACTACCTAGGTATCTCTATAACACACAATATTATACATTAGCAAGAGCACTAGATAACAGCACTATTACCTGTCATGTAGTACTACAGATAATACCTAGGTATCTCTATAACACACAATATTATACATTAGCAAGAGCACTAGATAACAGTACTATTACCTGTCATGTAGTGCTACAGATACTACCTAGGTATCTCTATAACACACAATATTATACATTAGCAAGAGCACTAGATAACAGCACTATTACCTGTCATGTAGTGCTACAGATACTACCTAGGTATCTCTATAACACACAATATTATACATTAGCAAGAGCACTAGATAACAGCACTATTACCTGTCATGTAGTGCTACAGATACTACCTAGGTATCTCTATAACACAATATTATACATTAGAAAGAGCACTAGCTAACAGCACTATTACCTGTCATGTAGTGCTATAGATACTACCTAGGTATCTCTATAACACAATATTATACATTAGCAAGAGCACTAGATAACAGCACTATTACCTGTCATGTAGTGCTACAGATACTACCTAGGTATCTCTATAACACACAATATTATACATTAGCAAGAGCACTAGATAACAGCACTATTACCTGTCATGTAGTGCTACAGATACTACCTAGGTATCTCTATAACACAATATTATACATTAGCAAGATCACTAGATAACAGCACTGTTACCTGTCATGTAGTGCTACAGATACTACCTAGGTATCTCTATAACACAATATTATACATTAGCAAGAGCACTAGTTAACAGCACTATTACCTGTCATGTAGTGCTACAGATACTACCTAGGTATCTATAACACAATATTATACATTAGCAAGAGCACTAGATAACAGCACTATTACCTGTCATGAAATGCTACAGATACTACCTAGGTATCTCTATAACACACAATATTATACATTAGCAAGAGCACTAGATAACAGCACTGTTACCTGTCATGTAGTGCTACAGATACTACCTAGGTATCTCTATAACACAATATTATACATTAGCAAGAGCACTAGATAACAGCACTATTACCTGTCATGTAGTGCTACAGATACTACCTAGGTATCTCTATAACATAATATTATACATTAGCAAGAGCACTAGATAACAGCACTATTACATGTCATGTAGTTATACAGATATTACCTAGGTAGCTCTATAACACAATATTATACATTAGCAAGAGCATTAGATAACAGCACTATTACCTATCATGTAGTGCTACAGATACTACCTAGGTATCTCTATAACACAATATTATACATTAGCAAGAGCACTGGATAACAGCACTATTACCTGTCATGTAGTGCTACAGATACTACCTAGGTATCTCTATAACACATAATATTATACATTAGAAAGAGCACTAGATAACAGCACTATTACCTGTCATGTAGTGCTACAGATACTACCTAGGTATCTCTATAACACAATATTATACATTAGCAAGAGCACTAGATAATAGCACTATTACCTGTCATGTAGTGCTACAGATACTACCTAGGTATCTCTATAACACACAATATTATACATTAGCAAGAGCACTAGATAACAGCACTATTACCTGTCATGTAGTGCTACAGATACTACCTAGGTATCTCTATAACACAATATTATACATTAGCAAGAGCACTAGATAACAGCACTATTACCTGTCCTGTAGTGATACAGATTCCTACCTAGGTATCTCTATAACACAATATTATACATTAGCAAGAGCACTAGATAACAGCACTATTACCTGTCATGTAGTGCTACAGATACTACCTAGGTATCTCTATAACACAATATTATACATTAGCAAGAGCACTAGATAACAGCACTATTACCTGTCCTGTAGTGCTACAGATTCCTACCTAGGTATCTCTATAACACACAATATTATACATTAGCAAGAGCACTAGATAACAGCACTATTACCTGTCATGTAGTGCTACATATTCCTACCTAGGTATCTCTATAACACACAATATTATACAATAGCAAGATCACTAGCTAACAGCACTATTTCCTGTCATGTAGTGCTACAGATGCTACCTAGGTATCTCTATAACACATATTATACATTAGCAAGAGCACTAGATAGCAGCACTATTACCTGACATGTAGTGCTACAGATACTACCTAGGTATCTCTATAACACAATATTATACATTAGCAAGAGCACTAGATAACAGCACTATTACCTGTCATGTAGTGCTACAGATACTACCTAGGTATCTCTATAACACATAATATTATACATTAGCAAGAGCACTAGATATCAGCACTATTACCTGTCATGTAGTGCTACAGATACTACCTAGGTATGTCTATAACACAATATTATACATTAGCAAGAGCACTAGATAACAGCACTATTACCTGTCATGTAGTGCTACAGATACTACCTAGGTATCTCTATAACACACAATACTATACATTAGCAAGAGCACTGGATAACAGCACTATTACCTGTCATGTAGTACTACAGATGCTACCTAGGTATCTCTATAACACAATATTATACATTAGCAAGAGCACTAAATAACAGCACTATTACCGGTCATGTAGTGCTACAGATACTACCTAGGTATGTCTATAACACAATATTATACATTAGCAAGAGCACTAGATAACAGCACTATTATCTGTCATGTAGTGCTACAGATACTACCTAGGTATCTCTATTACATACATAACAGCACTATTACCTGTCATGTAGTGCTACAGATGCTACATAGGTATCTCTTTAACATACAATATTATACATTAGCAAGAGCACTAAATAACAGCACTATTACCGGTCATGTAGTGCTACAGATACTACCTAGGTATGTCTATAACACAATATTATACATTAGCAAGAGCACTAGATAACAGCACTATTATCTTGTCATGTAGTGCTACAGATACTACCTAGGTATCTCTATTACATACATAACAGCACTATTACCTGTCATGTAGTGCTACAGATGCTACATAGGTATCTCTTTAACATACAATATTATACATTAGCAAGAGCACTAGATAACAGCACTATTACCTGTCATGTAGTGCTACATATACTACCTAGGTATCTCTATAACACATAATATTATACATTAGCAAGAGCACTAGATAACAGCACTATTACCTGTCATGTAGTGCTACAGATACTACCTAGGTATCTCTATAACCCAATATTATACATTAGCAAGAGCACTAGATAACAGCACTATTACCTGTCATGTAGTGCTACAGATACTACCTAGGTATCTCTATAACACACAATATTATACATTAGCAAGAGCACTAGATAACAGCACTATTACCTGTCATGTAGTGCTACAGATGTTACCTAGGTATCTCTATAACACAATATTATACATTAGCAAGATCACTAGATAACAGCACTATTACCTGTCATGTAGTGCTACAGATACTACCTAGGTATCTCTATTACACAATATTATACATTAGCAAGAGCACTAGATAACAGCACTATTACCTGTCATGTAGTGCTACAGATACTACCTAGGTATCTCTATAACACACAGTATTATACATTAGCAAGAGCACTAGATAACAGCACTATTACCTGTCATGTAGTGCTACAGATACTACCTTGGTATCTCTATAACACACAATATTATACATTAGCAAGAGCACTAGATTACAGCACTATTACCTGTCATGTAGTGCTACAGATACTACCTAGGTATCTCTATAACACACAATATTATACATTAGCAAGAGCACTAGAGGGCAGCACTATTACCTGTCATGTAGTGCTGCAGATGCTACCTAGTTATCTCTATAACACAATATTATACATTAGCAAGAGCACTAGATAACAGCACTATTACCTGTCATGTAGTGCTACATATACTACCTAGGTATCTCTATAACACAATATTATACATTAGCAAGATCACTAGATAACAGCACTATTACCTGTCATGTAGTGCTACAGATACTCCCTAGGTATCTCTATAACACACAATATTATATATTAGCAAGAGCACTAGATAACAGCACTATTACCTGTCATGTAGTGCTACAGATACTACCTAGGTATCTCTATAACACACAATATTATACATTAGCAAGAGCATTAGATAACAGCACTATTACCTGTCATGTAGTGCTACAGATACTACCTAGGTATCTCTATAACACACAATATTATACATTAGCAAGAGCACTAGATAACAGCACTATTACCTGTCATGTAGTGCTACAGTTGCTACCTAGGTATCTCTATAACACACAATATTATACATTAGCAAGAGCACTAGATAACAGCACTATTACCAGTCATGTAGTGCTACAGATACTACCTAGGTATCTCTATAACACAATATTATACATTAGCAAGAGCACTAGATAACAGCACTATTACCTGTCATGTAGTGCTACAGATACTACCTAGGTATCTCTATAACACAATATTATACATTAGCAAGAGCACTAGATAACAGCACTATTACCTGTCATGTAGTGCTACAGATACTACCTAGGTATCTCTATAACACACAATATTATACATTACCAAGAGCACTAGATAACAGCACTATTACCTGTCATGTAGTGCTACAGATACTACCTAGGTATCTCTATAACACACAATATTATACATTAGCAAGATCACTAGATAACAGCACTATTACCTGTCATGTAGTGCTACAGATACTACCTAGGTATCTCTATAACACACAATATTATACATTAGCAAGATCACTAGATAACAGCACTATTACCTGTCATGTAGTGCTACAGATGCTACCTAGGTATCTCTATAACACATAATATTATACATTAGCAAGAGCACTAGATAACAGCACTATTACCTGTCATGTAGTGCTACAGATGCTACCTAGGTATCTCTATAACACATTATACATTAGCAAGAGCACTAGATAACAGCACTATTACCTGTCATATAGTGCTACAGATGCTACCTAGGTATCTCTATAACACATTATACATTAGCAAGAGCACTAGATAACAGCACTATTACCTGTCATGTAGCGCTACAGATGCTACCTAGGTATCTCTATAACACACAATATTATACATTAGCAAGAGCACTAGATAACAGCACTATTACCTGTCATGTAGTGCTACAGATACTACCTAGGTATCTCTATAACACATATTATACATTAGCAAGAGCACTAAATAACAGCACTATTGCCTGTCATGTAATGCTACAGATACTACCTAGGTATCTCTATAACACACAATATTATACATTAGCAAGAGCACTAGATAACAGCACTATTACCTGTCATGTAGTGCTACAGATGCTACCTAGGTATCTCTATAACACACAATATTATACATTAGCAAGAGCACTAGATAACAGCACTATTACCTGTCATGTAGTGCTACAGATACTACCTAGGTATCTCTATAACACAATATTATACATTAGCAAGAGCACTAGAGGGCAGCACTATTACCTGTCATTTAGTGCTACATATACTACCTAGGTATCTCTTCAAAACAGAATGTCTTGGGAACGAAGCAAATTTGATAATAGAAGTAAATTGGAAACTTTTTTTAAAAATCGTATGCGTTGTCTGAATCACAAAAGAGAAGGTTTGGGTTTTATATCCCTTTCAAAAGACTTGAAATGCCTACACTGTAAGCTTGGGTACTTAATTTGGTTTGTTTAATTAACTTTTTAACCATGAATAAGTGTCAATTTATTTACTCATCTACCCATGTACTATGGAACAATAATGATAATACATCAGGGCTCAAAATTTCCAGTTCTAACCTACTAGCCAGGCCAAAATGTCACTCGCCACTTCGATCCCATCCACTATGCACCCACTACTCCACCCTTTGCATACATTTAGCTATTGTAAAATCCCTTATGGTGCAGTCATTTTTATTTTATACCATAACAAATTAAATAATGCCACTGCGAGAGTGTAGAAAGATAGTGTTGACAGTCATGGAAGGTCATAGCAAACCTCCTCTCTCAACTCTTTCTCCACTCCCTCCTCTCTTCAATCTCTCTTTTTACCCTCTCCTTTCTCGCTCAAGCAATATCTTCTCTTTACACTCTCTCTCCCCTCTCTCATATCTCCTTTTCCCCCCCACCCTTTCTTAAGTCTATTTTCTTTTCCACTTTCACTTTTCCTCTCCAAACTCTCACTCTCGCTGCACTTGTTTATCCTTTTTAGAAGTCTAAGCACTACTGGGGTCTCTACAGCCATAGAGTAATAACATTTCTTTGCCCTTTCATGGATTTAAAATATCCCCTTAGATAATATTTTTAGCACATAGCCAAAAATGTGTGTTTGTGAGAGATTGTGAGAGTACTTTGTGAAAATATATGTGTTAACTTTGCTACTTACAATACGCCACAAAGCTTTGGATAGTGAGTGAATGTTGATTCAACATTTACTCACTATCTTTCACTCGCCATTGTTAAATTTTCACTCACTAATGGCTAGTGGGCGAGTGGAAATTTTGAGCCCTGTAATACATTATAATGATAAAAATAATAATACACTAGACCAGGGGTGCCAAAGGAATACAGACAACATTTTGGACCAGTTATTGTTCCTTAATCATGATTAACAACAATGGCTGGAATTATATTTGATTTTTTTGGCATTTTGGATGTGGCAGATCCTTATTTCCGTGCCTATAAAGATATATAGTCGGTGCTGTATTCCAAATTTATATTTATTGATTTTGCAGAGAAACAAGAAAATCAAGACAACAATGTGATGAACTTTACTATCAGCCTGAATACAATTATCCTTTTGGACACAGCCTGCTATGTTGGGCAAGAAAGGAGGAGACAATCACTTAGATATAAAAAAGATGCAGATGACCAAAGACGCGTGAACTACGACCATCCACAGTTCAAAATCACTGGTGTGACAGAACTACTAGTGCTTCGCCCAGCGTGCTTTATGTTGCAGGAAACTTTACAGTCTTGTCATTTTGCAGCCTACTCAAAAGGAGGAGATGTTCTTGGGTTTTCAACAAACATCTACTGTACAACAACTCAGAGAACTATATTGTACATGATGGAAAGAGAGAGGTCCGTAAGTAGGAGAAGCTGAACTGAAGGGTATTAATATGCAATAAGTACTACCCCCTGACTTATTAGCGCCTTGCCTGCAAGGGGGCAGAGAGAGATGAGGTGACCCCACATAAGTGAGGGACCTTGGGTGCTCTCTAAACTGTAGTTTCCAGTACTGTATTATGCTTTTTTTTTTTCTTTGAATGGCAACCAAATTAAGCATATGTCTTGTCCCGTATGGACATAAAGTTGTACAATACAAACTCACTCCAGCGGCAGGTCTTTGTGAATCTGGCTGAGTATCCTTGTGAATGAAGTAACAGGATCATGTAATAAGGCTGTGGGTGTAGTGGTTGTGACCAATATAACTAAGAACATTCTGGAGTCTCTGTTGCTTTTTAAATAGTCAAAGCAGAGCTAATCCCCTTTGTGAAATGCTACCGCAAACAGTCAAACATTAGCTTCTACTGCTGTAATAAACTATAAACATTTTATAACTGTGAGGAATTGAAGACAAACAAATGGATGTATGGGGAATTTGTTAAAGAATAAAGCTGATGAAAAAATGGCTACAGAAAACTTTACAAGCATTTTATACTGGTTTTACAAGCAAGCAAAATAAAAATAACCTCACGAGGGAGTAACAAAAACAAGAACATTTTAGAGGAACAAACAGGAGCGTGGATTTTGCTTTTACGACAAATGTGACTTTTGGAGCTGCTGGGAGAAGTCATTTTTCCAGGCATTGTTTCTGCTGCAGAAATAACAGAGCAAAAGTTCTAATAAAAATCAGCTTAACAATAGTAAACATTACTCTATCAATGCTACATATGCCAGATTTATACCCAGTCCCATGCCAGTGTCTGATATATATATAGTACATGGCTTTCACCAGTCATGTGTGTGATCATTAGCCACTGTCCTCTTCTGTAGGTCTAACGTGCTGGATATGTGAAATCCCTGATAAGACACAGTCCATCGTCCTCTGCCAAATAGCCAGTACTGAGGCTAAGCCAAAAACATTTGATTAAATTGAAACAGGCCTTGGAATGTTTCGATGATCAGCAGCAGTTGAAACTCCCAGCCAGTGATACAAAAAGTTCATATTTTCATGGCAGTTGGTCATTTGTCCATGGCCAACTGGCTATTTAGTAACAATAAATAGAATAAATCACCATATATCTATATCTTTACAATTCTATTCTTAACTGAAGCCCAGTCACTTGAATCAACCTTAGTTATAATGCCTGAATTTTCTAGCCATTTTCTAGCCATATTCTGGTATAATTGTATAAAATGCAAAGGCAATGTGGAACTGCACTTGGCAGGAGCTGTGACTTAACTGCACGTATTTGGAATGTATCAAGGTTGTTATCGAAAATGGCACATTTTTACTGAAGTTTAAAAAACAAACAAAAAAACCCCCAAAACATCATACTTTGTATTTTTTGGGACATACAATTAAAGCTTTATCTACAGCCTTCCTAACACCCAAATCCACTCTTTGCTGAAAAGTGGTGGTTCCTATTCTTCAAGAACTTATAATGGAAGGGCAGCTTCCTAACTAGTGAATTGCACCAAAACACTATCACATTCATCTGGAAATAACCTCTCTTTCAGATAGGGCTGCAGCAGGACTTGTATTTTTTAAATTGATAGTGTAAATACAGCTTTGTCTAGTCACTGACACTGCTGCCTGTATCCAGATCCATACATGATGGTATACCCTGTAATGTGACCAGGCAGACATGTCTGTCTGTCCCTCTACCGTGGTGTAGATTTCTAGGAGTGGACCGAGAGAAGCCCAGGACAGGTTAACCCCTTAGTGACAACAACACTTTTCAATTTTCTTACTTTTTGGGACCAAGGCTATTTTTACATTTCTGCTGTGTTTGTGTTTAGCTGTAATTTTCCTCTTACTCGTTTACTGTACCCACACTTATTATATACCTGTTTTCTCGCCATTAAATGTACTTTATAAAGATACCATTATTTTCCTCATATCTTATAAATTACTATAATTTCTTTTTATAAAATATGATGAAAAAAAATTAAAAAAACAAATAAACAAACAAAAAACACTACAACCACCAAAAAACAACCATGCTAAATAGTTTCTAAATTTTGTCCTGAGTTTAGAAATACCCAACACATCTTTGGAGAGGGAAATCCCTTCAGACATAACATCTTTTACCAGCGGTATACTGATGATTTGATTTTTGTCTTGAGGGGGGGGGGGGGGGTGAGGGTGAAGCTGTCTCCTTCCTGGTTTGGCTGAACTCAAACAACATAGGCATTACTTTCACTTTTATATTCCAGAAATACAAGGTAAACTTTTTGGATGTTACAGTGATTGGAGACATTAATGGGGAGAAAAGTATGGTTAAGTCAGATCTTTACAGAAAACCAATAACGGGGGACACACTTCTCCATGCTAACAGTAATCACCCAAATAGGGTCTTTAAGGCAATAACTAAGGGTCAGATGCTTAGGGTAAGGAGAAATTGCACTACCCAGCTGCAGTTTGAAAATCAGATTCCCAACTTAACAGACTGAAGGATAGTGAGTACTCAGAGCCAATGATTGAAGGGGTGAGGAAATCAGTGGCTTCCCTGGATAGGGAAACTCTATTAAAGGGACACTAAACTCAAATTTTTTCTTTCATGATTCAGATAGAGCATGCAATTTTAAGCAACTTTCTAATTTACTTCTATTATCAATTTTTCTTCATTCTCTTGCTACCTTTATTTGAGAAAAAAGAAGGCATCTAAGCTAAGGAGCCAGCAAATGTTTGGTGCAGAACCATGGACAGCACTTGTTTATTGGTGCTGTCCAATCAGCAAGGACAACCCAGGTTGTTCACCAAAAATGGGCCGGCATCTAAACTTACATTCTTGCTTTTTAAATAAACATACCAAGAGAATGAAGAAAATTTGATAATAAGAGTAAATTAGAAAGTTGCTTAAAATTGCTGCTCTATCAGAATTTCAAAAGAAAAAAAAATTGGGTTCGGTGTCCCTTTAAGGAAGAGAACTAAGCAAAGAAAGGATTTGCCCAAAACAGCTAAATAAGCATTTTTCCTTGCTACATACAGTGATCAGTTTAATGATATATGTAGAATAGTAAGTAAACACTTTAAGATGCTATCTGCTGATGGAGATCTGGTTGATCTAGTGGAAAGAGAGTGCAAGTTTGCCTATAGAAGAGGTGTCATGATAGGTTACATGGTCTCACCCACCCACCAACTTGAAACCTATAAATCTTAGGGGCAGAGTACTTGCCAGACAGGAGACCTTTTGGATCTTTAAGTTGAAGACCAGGACCCCAAATGGACTAAACTTGGAGTTTAGCCCCCCCCCCCCCCATAACTAATACCTATTAAACACCAGTAATCTTAATGTATGGCAGCACAGCCTAACAAATATATAATGTGGAAATTAATGAAAGGTATTAATACATGGGGATTATTACAGCTACTCATATGATTCCTATTATACCTGTTAACAAGCAGATCACTCTAACTCACACATAGAGAGCATATGCAGCATAGTGAGAGTCATGCATAATAGGGGTTGATCTAGATGCATATATGCTTAGTCCCGCTGTACTTCTGATCATATGTTTTTATATGTTCATAAGCCTATAGGACCAGACAGCATAGAGCGTAACTAACATTAATTTGTAATTGCCCTAGGGAACTGTCGTGAAGTCAAAAGCTATTAGGTAGGATCCCCGATCCCTTTCCAACCTTTATCTCCCATTCTCCTCTCCCACCACTTGTTAAGTGATCACGCGCTCGCACATGAGATCCCCCACCGGCCGGAAGTTCCCAGCTATGGGCCGCCCACCCGCCTCCCTGCAATGGCTCCCACCCACCAACGATCGGCACCATCGCTGGCCAATGCAAAGAGGGCCACAGAGTGTCTCCCTCTGCATCGGATGCCTCAATATCGAGGCATCATTGCAATACCGTAAAAGTGTCTGGAAGCGATCACGATAACTTCCAGCACTTTGAAAACCCTGAGGACGTACAGGGTAGGTCCTTGGTCATTAAGTGACAGTTTTTGTAGGACGTACCCTGTACGTCCTTGGTCCTTAGGGGGTTAAAGGGTTATGAAACCCAATTTTTTTAATTTCATGATTCAGATAGAGCATGCAATTTTAAGCAACTTTCTAATCACTCCTATTATCATTTTTTTCTTTGTTCTCTTGGTATCTTTATTTGAAAAGCAGAAATGGAAGCTTAGGAGCCTGCCCATTTTTGATTTAGCACCTGGGTAACGCTTGCTGATTGGTGGCAAATGAGGAGTCAATTAATAGTGGTGTCCCCCACAGGTCAGTTCTTGGGCCTGTTTTGTTAAACATGTTCATCAGTGATATTAAAAGTCGGCTCAAGGGGAAGGTTTTTTGTTTGCTAATGATACACAAATTTATAACAGACTTGATGTTCTAGGAGGGGTGGATCAAATGAGCAGTGTTATTTAAAAAAATGGAGGACTGTGCAAGTAAATGGGATCTAAAATGTAATATAATCAAGAGCAAAATTATGAATATAAGATCCAAAAAAACAAAGGGCAATTAGTCTCAATGGTAGTGCAGCCGGTAAGGCCAGTCAAATACTTGGTTGCATTGGGAGATGAAATGGGAAGGTTCTTATGCCACTTTGCAGATCCCTAGTTAGACCTCATCTGGAATACTGTGAAAAGTTCTGGCGATTATATATCCAGAAGGACATAAACTAGAAACTATCTAAAGAAGGGGTACAAAATGGTACACGGTCTAAAATATAAAACGTACAAAGAAAGACTCTCTATGAGGAGAGAAGAGAAAGAGGTGACATGATAGAAACCTTCAACTATGCAAAGGGTCTTAATAAAGTGGAAGCTGAAAGCATTTTCCACAAAAAAAACAAAATGCCTTAACAAGGGGTCACAATCCTAAGTTAGAGGGTAGCAGGTTCAGGAAAAATGTGAGGAAGCTGTTTTTTTTTTTACAGAAAGGTTGGTGAATTTATGGAATAAAGTTCCAATGTAGGTGGTAAACACAGGGACTGTAAAGGAACTGAAAAATTCCTGGGACGTGCATAAGGCTATCCTAAGTAATAAGTAATGTGTGGTACGGGTTGACTTGACGGGCCTTTTGGTTCTTATCTACCGTCAAATTCTATGTTTATGTTTCTATGTAACTTTGTATGGATTTAGAGAAATGAAGGACATATGTGGGGTTGAGTGAAGTAGATTATGGGTTACACAGCGAGTCCAAAGGAGAGACTGTAAATCTCATAAGTGTTGGCAAAGTATGAACATCCTGAGGGCTCAGAGTGCCATAAACGATAGAATAAGAGCTTGCAAATAGTCTATGTACAAACAAAATAACAAGCCAGTTAGAGAGACAAAAAGCAGAAGACTGCAATGAAGAGGTTATACTGCAGAAGGTTCTGCTGTGAAGTTAAGGGGCATGCATCACACTTAGAGATACGCCAAGATTACTGAACACAATTCTTCAGCATTTGTTTTGCAGAAAGATAAATTGCGAGTCCTGAACACAATTTTATCAGGCAGGTGTGGCTGTAATTAGTGGCGCTGAATAGAACATAACACAGTTAAATGTCCACGTTTTAGCTAAAAGAAACCTACGTGACCTTTGTGGTAAATTAAGTTTAACTGCAATCCCCAAAAAAACTACTGGAAGACAAAAACGAAAAATAGTTCTGTTCAGTGGTAATTACAATTATAGCTCTGAGAAATCACAAGACTATGGTGAAATAAATACATATACAAAACAAGGAGCTAAACCCACTTTATTGGATATTTTTATATTGCATATTACTGTGCAATAACCCAAATTTGTTTCTGTGACGTTTTACTTCCTTTGTTGCAGTAATGAAACTTGCACCTTTTTATGCTAACAACATACAAGTTATATACCCATATGTACATAGTTTCAGTTCTCAATATCTATGTTTAGGGCTTAACAAAATATGGTAATCAAAATTAGATGCCAAAAAGGAAACAGAGCAATTGTTTTCACATCTTTTAATAGATAAGGAAATCTGACTTAAGTAAATAATTCATAAAATAAACAGTTAATATTATTAGTTTGCATTTAGTTTGATACAATGTTTTATATAGTTGGGGGGGGGGGGTTCTACTATTAACCCCTTCACTACTGGGACTTTCAGACAAAAACTTGCCCAAAATACCAGAGAATTTTTAGCATTTTTGCTATTGTTTTTTTTTTTTACCTGTCAAAACTATAAATATTTTTAAGTAGACAACCCAAGGTATTGATCTAGGCCCATTTTAATATATTTCATGCCACCATTTAACCGCCAAATGCAATCAAATAAAAAAAAAAAAATGGTGACTTCCGGTGGGCGGCGCTCCAAGATGGCCACTGACTCTTGAGGCTCTGAGTAGCTCGAAGTTAATAGTGGCTAGCACCATCACAATCCTTCACTCTTTTGGCAATATTTGTGCCCGAGAACTCTACTGGATCGAGGCATACTATCCCTTGGCCCCCGAGAAGCAGGTTACAAACAATAAGCCATTTGGCATAGTGACGGGTTGTTTCCCGCCACACTGTACATAATTTTACTCTGACCCTAGGCAATGGAGAGGCTCATCATTAAAGAAATGTATACTGACATCTATGCCTTGGATGAAATAAAGGCCATACTGCTGACTAAATTTGACCGGCTCCTCCTGTCCTGTTCTAACCTATGCACATCAGTGAGAGCAATGGAACAACCGCGCCGACAACTGAAGTCTATCTCCCATCCTACCTTACAGAACGTGATAGATAGCACAGCGCCGTGCCCACGGGTGGACATCAGCCTTTTAGCCTCAGCCCCCTCACAGAGGGGAACAGCTGCAACAATTCTGGTGACCGGAGCATCTCCCTCTCGCATAGGTTGGCTAAACTCTGTCATAGCACCAACTGCGGATTCAAACAACAGCTTCCTGCTATCCTCTATGGTTCTTCCAGCACCCACTATAGCTCCAACCATGGACTCCAGATTAAGCTCTAAAACGGGGATAGGCCACAACCCCGCTTACCTTGCTAAGAACGCGGTTGAAACCCCTGTCGCCCTGCCGGTGCCCATTGCTGTACATGATGACCGCCATGATCAATGTGCATACGGACTTGGAAATGTGTGCGCACGTTCAATCAGCAAATCTGGATCTGATGGGCCGATTGATGGGGCACATGCAGATAAAGAGCAGCAAAATCCATATGCTTATCGACCCCGTGAGAGACCCTCTGAACCGTTTGGGTTCACTTATTTATTCTTGGTCCGTGTGGGAATTGGTTGATGGATCATTATGGGCCAATTCATTTGTCGCTGGGTCACTCCACAGTGTGCATCCTCCTAACTGCTGCATGTTTGCAACTTTATTATTGTCGATGCTGCAGCTCCTCAGTGTGTCTACTTAATTGTCTGGACAAACTTTCTTGCTGCTGGACTCTCGCTTCATTGAAGGACCCCTTTCAATGCAAACTACTTTAATGCACAAAAGACCTATACCAGGGAAACTGTCTATAACTAATTTCTGCATGGATGCTGTATTGCGCCAAAGCTCTCATCAAATGTACTTAAATGCACATGTTTTTTGTTTTTTTATCTTACTATACATTCCCTGATTACTTTTAAATCTAGCTTCCCGGTGAGTTATGTTATAGCTTTTATGTGTCATACTTTATTTCACTATGATCCGAATATTGCTTTGTGTGAAGTGACACTATTCTAGAAATGCTGGAGGTGTAAATACCTAAAGAGCGGGACAGCTTCTCCTTAATGAGGGCAAATTTCAATTTATGGCTTTTTTTGGATCTCCTACAGGATCTTTGAAGAGTGCCTTGTCAAGTATAGTACTCGCTATCTACTGTTTCGCTGATTTATGTATTTGGAGGATTAACAGATTATTTGTAATGAATCAATCGCATGATTCTAGGAAAGTAAACGCTTTTAACTTGAATTGAGTTATGTAGTTCAGATAAGACCTGTATACTCCTACAAAGAACTTCATGTTATTTCAGAGTGAGTCTAATCTGTCTGCTGATCTGTATTTACTTCAAGGTAGCCCTACCGGCCCCATTTTCTTTGTATGTCAATTAGGTATATCTCCACATCCAGGGATTTGTTCTAACAATATTAATGTTCCGCACGTTAATGTCATGTACCAATTGCTGCAGCCTGTGCGCATACATTTGCCATTCATATCTACTAAGAAACTATTAAGTAATCATATACATGCATTATTAAGATAGCCTTGCTGTCAGGTAGTGAGATAATGGTTATTAACAGAACTCTGTTTAGTATTATATCTTGACAATTAACAATATGATCATTGTTACCACTACTTTATTAGACATATCTTTGAAGCAAAAAAAGGGAAAAAGAAGAAGAAAAAAAAAAAGGCTCTGCAAACTGCGGTACCAACACACATACCAGGCCCTGCTCCGAACTCTAGCCACACATGTTTAATCATGTTTAGTAGCCTATGCACATACCATTCATATTTACTAAGAGACTAGTAAGTGAGCATAGACATGCAGTATTGAGGCAGCCATGTTTACTAACTCCCTAAGGTAGCCACAGTTTTCATGATGGGTCATTTATTCAGTCACTTTATAGCCTAATGTCTATCAAAAGATATTTGCCTGACAGTGCAGTTTTGCGGTCAATAACTACTGAGAGATTTTTGTACTGATGTCTCCCATACATGTTCAGCTGGGGATTATGTCAATATATCAATACATCTCTTTCCTATTAGGCAGCTGTTCACATACCTCTGAATATACTTGGGATCTGTGTGGTTTTCTTTAGTTTACATGTTTAGTTTATCGCGTTTTATTGTTTTGTTACGTGTTGTGTTGTTTGTTATGGTGTGTGTTACTGAATTAATATTAAAAAACTAAGAAGTGCAGGTACAATATGAGATAACAATCACCTGATGTTGATATGGTCCTCAATGCATGGATTGGTCTATGTTATAACAATGTTCTAATCTCAAACTAGCAGATTACATGTGTGCTATACTTTATGAAAATGAGCTGATATTCCTCTTTGTATTTTCTGATAACAACTGTATCAGTACTGATATTGTATCGATATTCATTATGTTGTGCTCAACTCATGATATGAAATGTAATGTCGCTGGGACTTGACATGCCAATGTATGCACTTAATTCATTGTACCTGTGGTTCTTTAATAAAAAGAATTTGAAGGAAAAAAAAATTGGTACTTTTCTCACTGAAATTATTTACATACCACTTGTGCAAAGATGGCACAAATGTTTTCTGGGATCCCCTTTGTTCCGAAATAGCAGATATAGATATATATATATCTTTGCCATTGCTTTTTGGTAATTAGAAGGCCGCTAATTGCAGCTGCGCACCACACTTCTCTTATTCTGTCTGTCTGCCAGTACCTGAAAACCATTTTTTGTTTTTTTTAAATACCGGTATATATTTTTTTATTTATTATTTTTATTAAATTTTCTGTAGCGTAGTGTCCCCTCACCCACAATCTTTAGTTTAGGGTCCCCCACACCCCCAGATCCCCTTTTCTGTATTGTAGCTGCCCCATCTCTCTCTGTCCCTTTTTTTTTCTCTGTAGCCCTCCCACTCGCTCCTGCCTCCCCTGCAGAGCCACCCACCCGCCACACGTCTCCAGCCCACACTTCCCACCGGCACCAACAGAAGATTGTTACAGACGGTGACACACAGTGTCACCGTCTATAACGATCAAGCGTCTGCCCTCATATGGAAGCGAAGCACCGATCGTGCTCCGGCTCCATATGCGGCAGATGCCTGAAGCTAGGACATTATATATATATGGTGCAATATGATAGCCAAAGTACATCACGGCGTATAAATACATCCGTTTGGGTGAAGGGGTTAAAGGGACACTGAACCCAATTTTTTTTTCTTTCATAATTCATATAGAACGTGCAATTTTAAGCAACTTTCTAATATACTCCTATTATTAATTTTTCTTCATTCTCTTGATATTTTTAATTGAAAAATCAGTACTGTAAGCTTACGAGTGGGCCCATTTTTGGTCCAGACACTGGATAGCACTTGCTGATTGGTGGCTATATTTAGCTACCAATCAGCAAGTACTACCCAGGTGCAGAACCAAAGATGGTCCGGCTCGTTATCACTTATTTCGTGGATCTACAACACTTTATGATAAGTGGTATTCAATAATAATAATACTATTTTTGGTATTGAGCAGCACATATTTTGCATTAGATATTCTTTATAGGTCTCTTCCTCATCATTCAGCCATGCACCAATATCAAGGAAACAAACTAAGGGGGAAAATACTACAATAAAAAAAATCCAAAGCACACAGAAACATGTTACATCAATAAAACAGCACGTTCTTTACATAGATGGCAGATCAGAACCCTATGCCCACACAAGCCTGCCTATATTTTGTATATATACTGTAAGGCTAAAGAGACATAAACCCAATTTTTTTCTTTCATTATTCAGATAGAATATGTTATTTTATGCAACTTTGCAATTTACTTCTATTATCAAATTTTCTTTGTTTTCTTGTTATCTTTTGTTGAAACGCAGAAAGGTAAGCTCTGGAGTGTGGACGTGTCTGTAGCAATGTATGGCAGCAGTTTTGCAACAATGTTTATACATTAGCAATAGCACTAGATGGCAGCAGTTTTGCAGCAGTGTTATACATTAGCAAGAGCACTAGATGGCAGCAGTTTTATAATAATGTTATACATTAGCAAGAGCACTAGATGGCAGCAGTTTTATAATAATGTTATACATTAACAAGAGAACCAGGTGGCAGCATTTTTATAACAATATTATACATTAGCAAGAGCACTAGATGGCAGCAGTTTTAAAATAATGTTATACATTAGCAAGATCTCTAGATGGCAGCAGTTTTATAATAATGTTATACATTAGCAAGATCTCTAGATGGCAGCAGTTTTATAATAATGTTATACATTAGCAAGATCTCTAGATGGCAGCAGTTTTATAATAATGTTATACATTAGCAAGAGCACTAGATGGCAGCAGTTTTATAATAATGTTATACATTAGCAAGAGCACTAGATGGCAGCAGTTTTATAATAATGTTATACATTAGCAAGAGCGCTAGATGGCAACAGTTTTATAATAATGTTATACATTAGCAAGAGCGCTAGATGGCAACAGTTTTATAATAATGTTATACATTAGCAAGAGCGCTAGATGGCAGCAGTTTTAAAATAATGTTATACATTAGCAAGAGCACTAGATGGCAGCAGTTTTATAATGTTATACATTAGCAAGAGCACTAGATGGCAGCAGTTTTATAATAATGTTATACATTAGCAAGAGCACTAGATGGCAGCAGTTTTATAATAATGTTATACATTAGCAAGAGCACTAGATGGCAGCAGTTTTATAATAATGTTATACATTAGCAAGAGCACTAGATGGCAGCAGTTTTATAATAATGTTATACATTAGCAAGAGCGCTAGATGGCAGCAGTTTTATAATAATGTTATACATTAGCAAGAGCGCTAGATGGCAACAGTTTTATAATAATGTTATACATTAGCAAGAGCGCTAGATGGCAACAGTTTTATAATAATGTTATACATTAGCAAGAGCGCTAGATGGCAGCAGTTTTATAACAATGTTATACATTAGCAAGAGCACTAGATGGAAGCAGTTTTATAACAATTTTATACATTAGCAAGAGCACTAGATGGCAGCAGTTTTGCAACAATGTTATACATTAGCAAGAGCACTAGATGGCAGCAGTTTTATAACAATGTTATACATTAGCAAGAGCACTAGATGGCAGCAGTTTTATAATAATGTTATACATTAACAAGAACACTAGATGGCAGCAGTTTTATAATAATGTTATACATTAGCAAGAGCACTAGATGGCAGCAGTTTTATAATAATGTTATACATTAGCAAGAGCACTAGATGGCAGCAGTTTTATAACAATGTTATACATTAGCAAGAGCACTAGATGGCAGCAGTTTTATAATAATGTTATACATTAGCAAGAGCACTAGATGGCAGCAGTTTTATAACAATGTTATACATTAGCAAGAGCTCTAGATGGCAGCAGTTTTATAACAATGTTATACATTAGCAAGAGCACTAGATGGCAGCAGTTTTATAATAATGTTATACATTAGCAAGAGCGCTAGATGGCAGCAGTTTTATAATAATGTTATACATTAGCAAGAACACTAGATGACAGCAGATTTATAACAATGTTATACATTAGCAAGAGCACTAGATGGCAGCAGTTTTATAATAATGTTATACATTAGCAAGAGCACTAGATGGCAGCAGTTTTATAATAATGTTATACATTAGCAAGAGCACTAGATGGCAGCAGTTTTATAATAATGTTATACATTATTAAGAGCACTAGATGGCAGCAGTTTTGTAACAATATTAAACATTAGCAAGAGCACTAGATGGCAGCCGTTTTGTAACAATATTAAACATTAGCAAGAGCACTAGATGGCAGCAGTTTTATAATAATGTTATACATTAGCAAGAGCACTAGATGGCAGCAGTTTTGTAACAATATTAAACATTAGCAAGAGCACTAGATGGCAGTAGTTTTTATAATAATGTTATACATTAGTAAGAGCACTAGATGACAGCAGTTTTATAATAATGTTATACATTAGCAAGAGCACTAGATGGCAGCAGTTTTGTAACAATATTAAACATTAGCAAGAGCACTAGATGGCAGCAGTTTTGTAACAATATTAAACATTAGCAAGAGCACTAGATGGCAGCAGTTTTATAATAATGTTATACATTAGCAAGAGCACTAGATGGCAGCAGTTTTATAACAATGTTATACATTAGCAACAGCACTAGATGGCAGCACTATTTCCTGTCATGTAGTGCTGCAGATATGTGCACGCTCCCTATCTAGATATCTCTTCAACAAAGAATAACACGAGAACAAAGCAAATTTGATAATAGGAGGAAATTGGAAACTTTTTAAAAAAAATTGTATTCTCTATCTGAATCATGAAAGAAAAATGTTGGGTTTCATATCCCTTTAAAGGGACACAGTACTCAAAATGTATCTATCATGTATATGAAAAAAAGCAATAGCAGTTAAACATGAACAAAAAAGGTTAAAGTAAAAGCTGTTTAAAGGACCATTAAATCTGTAGAACTGTATAATCAACAAGTGCATAATAAAAAGACAATACAATAGCACTTACTCTAAATTTCAAATGAGTAATAGATTTTGTTTTTTCTGACAAATTTCAAAGCTACCCATTTTCACCTCCCCCGGCTTCCTGTGGCAGCAATCAGCCAATCACAAATCCATATACAAATATACACTGTGACTCTTGCACATGCTCAGTAGGAGCTGGTGTCTCAGAAAGTGTGTATATAAAAAGACTGTAACATTGGATACCCTGGGTGCTTTGGTTTGGACTAAACTAAACAACTATGTGTACCTAAAGATGGCACAGTGTCATGGCATACAGACCGTATAGTAAGCTGTATGTGCCAACACAAGATCCCATTGAAAAGCACCTGTCAGACTCATCTAAATAAAATAAATCTGAAAGTGTTTATTACCAGAAAATATATTGTTGCCACAGTGGTTAACTCCTTGGCTGTAATAAATGGAATTCCTAAACAATGTATCACTCTGGGAAACAAAGGGTTAAAGAAGGCTTTGTATCTCTCAGTTCAATAGACCTCTGTTATTTTACAAGTCACTTAAATACGCTACAGAATATTTAAAAGCACAAATGTCCCTGGCTCCCCTACTGTTCGTGTCTGCTGAGAATCTACTGAGAGGACGTCAGGTCCTGAGCGTCAGGAGACAGAGAAATAGGAAATTAAAGTTCAGCCACCACCCGCTGAATACTAAACCTGACATTTGCTGCTGGCAATCATCACAAATAGGAACTTGGCATTTAAAATAAATGTATTCAGTGTAGCATAATATTGTAATACATGCTGGTACGCTACACATAAAGAACAATGGACAAGGCATATTTCAGTATTACAGAAATGCAACAGTCTGTTTTATTACTCACAATATACACCAAGGTTCTTGTCACTTATCTATCTCTTTAAAAGAAATCTGTCACGTGTTCATACAAAATCATCTATAAAAATATTTACTGCCCATCAAACACACAAAGCAAACGCTGGTTACATTGGTTCTACATCATAATACACAATCTTCTAAATACATTTGCAATTTGGTACAGAAGTCAGAGTGTCCCTAGGTGCCCACATTTCAGAGAATTGAACTCCTTTTGCACATTAACACACAGCTCGTCACATCTAGCAGCCAGTCCAAAAATCTAGCCGCCAACATTGTAGTTGTCATTGTGTGTGCGTCCTTGGTTGCCAGTAACGCACAACAGTGGTTTAAACACTTGGTTGTCGCTGCCACACACAACAATGATCTAACCTTTGATTACCAGAAATAAACATAAATGATTTAATCCTCATTGAACAAGCAGAAATGATCACTGACCGCTAGTCTGTTTAATAATACTAGGTTCTTCTCTTTTATAGGTCTAGCGCATGCTAGTATTTTATTTAAAACAAGAGGGATGTTTATTAGACAAATGTATTTGCTCCCTCTTCAGATGAGATACACTAAATGCTGCTCTTCCATTTCATTATAAAAATGCAATAAACAAAGAAGCGCACAGGGATGTGGTTACCTTTCTGCAGGGAGTGCAGCGCAGAGCTGAAGAACGTCAGGTAGCCCGGGGGCTGAGGAGAGCTGTTGAATTCAAAGTAACCAAGAACAGCAGGCTGGGAAAACAAAGGAGTAACCACATGTAAAATATTGCGGAAACATAGATCACATTTTTAACAATGACAAGATCACACCTTTGAAATGTTGCAACTTATTGAGAATATCACCTTTCCAGGTTGTTGGGGGGGGGGGGGGATTAACCATTTAGCTACACGGCTAATGTGCTGCACTGTGTTAACTCCACTAATTGACTCAAATTGTAAACGTTGCTATTATTTATTACATTATGGTCATGTTAATACTGAAACGTCATTGCTTCAAATGGCAAACATTTTTTAAAGACACAGACCAACGTTTGCAAGTTAACATTTCATTAAAAACATAAGTGATGTTAAAAAGAACTGTATACAGCATTCAGAAAACAGGACAATATACTGACATACTATACAGACTACTAATACATTAGCATTTAAAAACATACTGAATTCAGCAGATGAATTACTACAAAAATGACAGGTAACTTAAAGGGACACTGAACCCAAATGTTTCCTTTCATGATTCAGATAGAGCAGGAATTTTTAAAGGAACTTTCTAATTTACTCCTATTATCTATTTTTCTTTGTTCTCTTGCTATCTTTATTTGAAAAAGAAGGCATTTAAGTTTTTTTTGGTTCAGTACTCTGGATAGCACTTTTTATTGGTGGATAAATTTATCCACCAATCAGCAAGGACAAATCAGGTTGTTCACCAAAAATGGGCCGGCATCTAAACTTTCTTGCTTTTCATATAAAGATACCAAGAGAATGAAGACAATTTGATAATAGGAGTAAATTAGAAAGTTGCTTAAAATTTCATGCTCTATCTGAATCACAAAAGAAAAAAATTTGGGTTCAGTGTCCCTTTAAAAGGGACACAAAACATTTTTTTTCTTTTTTTGTAATTCAGATAGAGCATGTAATTTGAAACAACTTTCCAATTTACTGATATTATCTAATTTGCTTCATTCTCTTGATATCCTTTTGTTGAAGAGCAAATCTAAATATGCTCAGTAGCTGCTGAGTGGTGGCTGCACATAGATACCTCATGTTATTGAAGCAAATTAGATAATAGTCCCTTTAAATTTCCAGAAAGAACATCTGTTAACAATAGCTTTTATACTGCAAAGCAAGCTGTATGTTAGTCAGAAATAGAGCAACCAATCAAAATTAGCTGTAGACTAAAATGAAAGAGGTATATAAAATAATTCAATACAAACTTTACAGATTACAGATTCTATGCAGTCAGATATCTTGCCCACTGCATTAAACAGGACATTATCAAAATAATAGACAGCACTAAAGAGCATACTAAATGCTTTATGCACAAATCATTTTACAATGGTGTGTATTCTTTCTAATAGTTTGCCCCCTCTGCTGGTATGCTAAAGCATTGCTATAGAGTCTCATCCATAGATAGTCTTGTGAAATAATATCACAAAATAAGTCAATAAGTAGAAAAAAATTTAGCATTTGAAGATAAACACAATTACACCTCTAACAATGATGTGTATGTGAGGTACTAGTGTACATTTCCAGTCCTGTACGTATGTAATATATAGAGGTGACATTTATAATGCTGTAAATGATGTGTGAGGCACTAGTGTGTAATGTATAGAGGTGACATTTATAATGCTGTAAATGATGTGTATGCGAGGTACTAGTGTGTAATATATAGAGGTGACATTTATAATGCTGTAAATGATCTATATGTGATTTACTAGTGTGTAATGTATAGAGGTGACATTTATAATGCTGTAAATGATGTGTATGTGAGGTACCAGTGTGTAATGTATAGAGGTGACATTTATAATGCTGTAAATGATGTGTATGTGAGGTACTAGTGTGTAATGTATAGAGGTGACATTTATAATGCTGTAACTGATGTGTATGCGAGGTACTAGTGTGTAATATATAGAGGTGACATTTATAATGCTGTAAATGATCTATATGTGAGTTACTAGTGTGTAATGTATAGAGGTGACATTTATAATGCTGTAAATTATGTGTATGTGAGGTACTAGTGTGTAATATATAGAGGTGACATTTATAATGCTGTAAATGATGTGTATGTGAGGTACTAGTGTGTAATATATAGAGGTGACATTTATAATGCTGTAACTGATGTGTATGTGAGGTACTAGTGTGTAATATATAGAGGTGACATTTATAATGCTGTAACTGATGTGTATGTGAGGTACTAGTGTGTAATGTATAGAGGTGACATTTATAATGCTGTAACTGATGTGTATGTGAGGTACCAGTGTGTAATATATAGAGGTGACATTTATAATGCTGTAAATGATGTGTATGTGAGGTACTAGTGTGTAATATATAGAGGTGACATTTATAATGCTGTAACTGACGTGTATGTGAGGTACCAGTGTGTAATATATTGAGGTGACATTTATAATGCTGTAACTGACGTGTATGTGAGGTACCAGTGTGTAATATATAGAGGTGACATTTATAATGCTGTAAATGATGTATATGTGAGGTACTAGTGTGTAATATATAGAGGTGACATTTATAATGCTGTGAATGATGTGTATGTGAGGTACTAGTGTGTAATATATAGAGGTGACATTTATAATGCTGTAAATGATGTGTATGTGAGGTACTAGTGTGTAATATATAGAGGTGACATTTATAATGCTGTAACTGATGTGCATGTGAGGTACTAGTGTGTAATATATAGAGGTGACATTTATAATGCTGTAACTGATGTGTATGTGAGGTACTAGTGTGTAATATATTGAGGTGACATTTATAATGCTGTAAATGATCTATATGTGAGGTACTAGTGTGTAATATATAGAGGTGACATTTATAATGCTGTAAATGATGTGTATGTGAGGTACCAGTGTGTAATATATAGAGGTGATATTTATAATGCTGTAACTGATGTGTATGTGAGGTACCAGTGTGTAATATATAGATGTGACATTTATAATGCTGTAAATGATGTGTATGTGAGGTACCAGTGTGTAATATATAGAGGTGACATTTATAATGCTGTAAATGATGTGTATGTGAGGTACCAGTGTGTAATATATAGAGGTGACATTTATAATGCTGTAACTGATGTGTATGTGAGGTACTAGTGTGTAATATATAGAGGTGACCTTTATAATGCTGTGAATGATGTGTATGTGAGGTACTAGTGTACATTTCCAGTCCTGTACGTATGTAATATATAGAGGTGACATTTATAATGCTGGAACTGATGTGTATGCGAGGTACTAGTGTGTAATATATAGAGGTGACATTTATAATGCTGTGAATGATGCGTATGTGAGTTACTCGTGTGTTATGTATGGAGGTGACATTTATAATGCTGTAAATGATGTGTATGTGAGGTACTAGTGTGTAATATATAGAGGTGACATTTATAATGCTGTAACTGATGTGTATGTGAGGTACCAGTGTGTAATATATTGAGGTGACATTTATAATGCTGTAACTGATGTGCATGTGAGGTACTAGTGTGTAATATATAGAGGTGACATTTATAATGCTGTAACTGATGTGTATGTGAGGTACTAGTGTGTAATATATTGAGGTGACATTTATAATGCTGTAACTGATGTGTATGTGAGGTACTAGTGTGTAATATATAGAGGTGACATTTATAATGCTGTAAATGATGTGTATGTGAGGTACTAGTGTGTAATATATAGAGGTGACATTTATAATGCTGTAAATGATGTGTATGTGAGGTACTAGTGTGTAATATATAGAGGTGACATTTATAATGCTGTGAATGATGCGTATGTGAGTTACTAGTGTGTAATATATAGAGGTGACATTTATAATGCTGTAAATTATGTGTATGTGAGGTACCAGTGTGTAATATATAGGAGGTGACATTTATAATGCTGTAACTGATGTGTATGTGAGGTACTAGTGTGTAATATATAGAGGTGACATTTATAATGCTGTAAATGATGTATATGTGAGGTACTAGTGTGTAATATATTGAGGTGACATTTATAATGCTGTAACTGATGTGTATGTGAGGTACTAGTGTGTAACATATAGAGGTGACATTTATAATGCTGTAACTGATGTGTATGTGAGTTACTAGTGTGTAATATATAGAGGTGACATTTATAATGCTGTAAATGATGTGTATGTGAGGTACTAGCGTGTAATATATAGAGGTGACATTTATAATGCTGTAAATGATGTGTATGTGAGGTACTAGCGTGTAATATATAGAGGTGACATTTATAATGCTGTGAATTATGTGTATGTGAGGTACTAGTGTCTAATATATAGAGGTGACATTTATAATGCTGTAAATGATGTGTATGTGAGGTACTAGTGTGTAATATATAGAGGTGACATTTATAATGCTGTAACTGACGTGTATGTGAGGTACCAGTGTGTAATATATTGAGGTGACATTTATAATGCTGTAACTGACGTGTATGTGAGGTACCAGTGTGTAATATATAGAGGTGACATTTATAATGCTGTAAATGATGTATATGTGAGGTACTAGTGTGTAATATATAGAGGTGACATTTATAATGCTGTGAATGATGTGTATGTGAGTTACTAGTGTGTAATATATAGAGGTGACATTTATAATGCTGTAAATGATGTGTATGTGAGGTACTAGCGTGTAATATATAGAGGTGACATTTATAATGCTGTAAATGATGTGTATGTGAGGTACTAGCGTGTAATATATAGAGGTGACATTTATAATGCTGTGAATGATGTGTATGTGAGGTACTAGTGTACATTTCCAGTCCTGTACGTATGTAATATATAGAGGTGACATTTATAATGCTGGAACTGATGTGTATGCGAGGTACTAGTGTGTAATATATAGAGGTGACATTTATAATGCTGTGAATGATGCGTATGTGAGTTACTCGTGTGTTATGTATGGAGGTGACATTTATAATGCTGTAACTGATGTGTATGTGAGGTACTAGTGTGTAATATATAGAGGTGACATTTATAATGCTGTAACTGATGTGTATGTGAGGTACTAGTGTGTAATATATTGAGGTGACATTTATAATGCTGTAACTGATGTGCATGTGAGGTACTAGTGTGTAATATATAGAGGTGACATTTATAATGCTGTAACTGATGTGTATGTGAGGTACTAGTGTGTAATATATTGAGGTGACATTTATAATGCTGTAAATGATGTGTATGTGAGGTACTAGTGTGTAATATATAGAGGTGACATTTATAATGCTGTAACTGATGTGTATGCGAGTTACTAGTGTGTAATATATAGAGGTGATATTTATAATGCTGTAAATGATGTGTATGTGAGGTACCAGTGTGTAATATATAGAGGTGACATTTATAATGCTGTAAATGATGTGTATGTGAGGTACTAGTGTGTAATATATAGAGGTGACATTTATAATGCTGTAACTGATGTGTATGTGAGGTACTAGTGTGTAATATATAGAGGTGACATTTATAATGCTGTAAATGATGTGTATGTGAGGTACTAGTGTGTAATATATAGAGGTGACATTTATAATGCTGTAAATGATGTGTATGTGAGGTACTAGCGTGTAATATATAGAGGTGACATTTATAATGCTGTAAATGATGTGTATGTGAGGTACCAGTGTGTAATATATAGAGGTGACATTTATAATGCTGTAAATGATGTGTATGTGAGGTACCAGTGTGTAATATATAGAGGTGACATTTATAATGCTGTAAATGATGTGTATGTGAGGTACTAGTGTGTAATATATAGAGGTGACATTTATAATGCTGTAACTGATGTGTATGTGAGGTACTAGTGTGTAATATATAGAGGTGACCTTTATAATGCTGTGAATGATGTGTATGTGAGGTACTAGTGTACATTTCCAGTCCTGTACGTATGTAATATATAGAGGTGACATTTATAATGCTGGAACTGATGTGTATGCGAGGTACTAGTGTGTAATATATAGAGGTGACATTTATAATGCTGTGAATGATGCGTATGTGAGTTACTCGTGTGTTATGTATGGAGGTGACATTTATAATGCTGTAAATGATGTGTATGTGAGGTACTAGTGTGTAATATATAGAGGTGACATTTATAATGCTGTAAATGATGTGTATGTGAGGTACTAGTGTGTAATATATTGAGGTGACATTTATAATGCTGTAACTGATGTGCATGTGAGGTACTAGTGTGTAATATATAGAGGTGACATTTATAATGCTGTAACTGATGTGTATGTGAGGTACTAGTGTGTAATATATTGAGGTGACATTTATAATGCTGTAACTGATGTGTATGTGAGGTACTAGTGTGTAATATATAGAGGTGACATTTATAATGCTGTAAATGATGTGTATGTGAGGTACTAGTGTGTAATATATAGAGGTGACATTTATAATGCTGTAACTGATGTGTATGTGAGGTACTAGTGTGTAATATATAGAGGTGACATTTATAATGCTGTAAATGATGTGTATGTGAGGTACTAGTGTGTAATATATAGAGGTGACATTTATAATGCTGTGAATGATGCGTATGTGAGTTACTAGTGTGTAATATATAGAGGTGACATTTATAATGCTGTAAATTATGTGTATGTGAGGTACCAGTGTGTAATATATAGGAGGTGACATTTATAATGCTGTAACTGATGTGTATGTGAGGTACTAGTGTGTAATATATAGAGGTGACATTTATAATGCTGTAACTGATGTGTATGTGAGGTACTAGTGTGTAACATATAGAGGTGACATTTATAATGCTGTAACTGATGTGTATGTGAGTTACTAGTGTGTAATATATAGAGGTGACATTTATAATGCTGTAAATGATGTGTATGTGAGGTACTAGCGTGTAATATATAGAGGTGACATTTATAATGCTGTAAATGATGTGTATGTGAGGTACTAGCGTGTAATATATAGAGGTGACATTTATAATGCTGTGAATGATGTGTATGTGAGGTACTAGTGTACATTTCCAGTCCTGTACGTATGTAATATATAGAGGTGACATTTATAATGCTGGAACTGATGTGTATGCGAGGTACTAGTGTGTAATATATAGAGGTGACATTTATAATGCTGTGAATGATGCGTATGTGAGTTACTCGTGTGTTATGTATGGAGGTGACATTTATAATGCTGTAAATGATGTGTATGTGAGGTACTAGTGTGTAATATATAGAGGTGACATTTATAATGCTGTAACTGATGTGTATGTGAGGTACTAGTGTGTAATATATTGAGGTGACATTTATAATGCTGTAACTGATGTGTATGTGAGGTACTAGTGTGTAATATATTGAGGTGACATTTATAATGCTGTAAATGATGTGTATGTGAGGTACTAGTGTGTAATATATAGAGGTGACATTTATAATGCTGTAACTGATGTGTATGTGAGTTACTAGTGTGTAATATATAGAGGTGATATTTATAATGCTGTAAATGATGTGTATGTGAGGTACCAGTGTGTAATATATAGAGGTGATATTTATAATGCTGTAAATGATGTGTATGTGAGGTACCAGTGTGTAATATATAGAGGTGACATTTATAATGCTGTAAATGATGTGTATGTGAGGTACTAGTGTGTAATATATAGAGGTGACATTTATAATGCTGTAAATGATGTGTATGTGAGGTACTAGCGTGTAATATATAGAGGTGACATTTATAATGCTGTAAATGATGTGTATGTGAGGTACCAGTGTGTAATATATAGAGGTGACATTTATAATGCTGTAAATGATGTGTATGTGAGGTACCAGTGTGTAATATATAGAGGTGACATTTATAATGCTGTAAATGATGTGTATGTGAGGTACTAGTGTGTAATATATAGAGGTGACATTTATAATGCTGTAAATGGTGTATATGTGAGGTACTAGCGTGTAATATATAGAGGTGACATTTATAATGCTGTAAATGATGTGTATGTGAGGTACCAGTGTGTAATATATAGAGGTGACATTTATAATGCTGTAACTGATGTGTATGTGAGGTACCAGTGTGTAATATATAGAGGTGACATTTATAATGCTGTAAATGATGTGTATGTGAGGTACCAGTGTGTAATATATAGAGGTGACATTTATAATGCTGTAACTGATGTGTATGTGAGGTACCAGTGTGTAATATATAGAGGTGACATTTATAATGATGTGAAGACAGAGCTAATGGTAAACTCTAGGGCTTTCATGTCCATATAAAATGTATGAACATAGTGAACACAGACATCTATACACATTGAGTGTGATAATATTGCAATTGTCAGATTTTTATAAAATCATTAAAGTGATAGTAAACTAAGCAAAATGAGAATGTGCTATCAGAAAGAGCATGTTACTAATAGTATAATTCGTTGAGTATTTTCTTTCTGAGTTACCTGAAAGTAGTAAAATGTCCACTTTAAATACTCTGTCTTGCGTTCCCCGCCAGCCCCCCTCACTAGTCAATTTTTTTATTTTTTCATAATTTCTTAGGTAACTAAATACATTACGACTCACTATTTACCACTTCAGCAATACATGCATGCGCTCAATTATTATGCTGCCGTCATGTACCTACTCTCTGCCCAAATATATTTTAAGTGACTGACGCATTATAAAAATACTATTTTAAAATGCAAACTTTAAATAAAAAATAAAAAAGTCCAGTAAATTACATCATTATTTACCGCTGCTTGATAAATACTGACTGCAGGTTCTCTTGTGTCTAATGTCCTCTGCTTGATAAATACTGACTGCAGGTTCTCTTGTGTCTGATGACTGCTGCTTGTTAAATACTGACTGCAGGTTCTCTTGTGTCTAATGACCGCTGCTTGATAAATACTGACTGCAGGTTCTCTTGTGTCTAATGACCGCTGCTTGATAAATACTGACTGCAGGTTCTCTTGTGTCTAATGACCACTGCTTGATAAATACTGACTGCAGGTTCTCTTGTGTCTAATGACCGCTGCTTGATAAATACTGACTGCAGGTTCTCTTGTGTCTGATGACCGCTGCTTGATAAATACTGACTGCAGGTTCTCTTGTGTCTAATGACCACTGCTTGATAAATACTGACTGCAGGTTCTCCTGTGTCTGATGACCACTGCTTGATAAAGACTGACTGCAGGTTCTCTTGTGTCTGATGACCGCTGCCTGATAAATACTTACTGCAGGTTCTCTTGTGTCTGATGACCTCTGCTTGATAAATACTGACTGCAGGTTCTCTTGTGTCTGATGACCGCTGCTTGATAAATACTGACTGCAGGTTCTCTTGTGTCTAATGACCACTGCTTGATAAATACTGACTGCAGGTTCTCTTGTGTCTGATGACTACTGCTTGATAAATACTGACTGCAGGTTCTCTTGTGTCTGATGACTACTGCTTGATAAATACTGACTGCAGGTTCTCTTGTGTCTGATGACCACTGCCTGATAAATACTGACAGCAGGTTCTCGTGTCTGATGACCGCTGCTTGATAAATACTAACTGCAGGTTCTCTTGTGTCTGATGACCACTGCCTGATAAATACTGACTGCAGGTTCTCTTGTGTCTGATGACCGCTGCTTGATAAATACTGACTGCAGGTTCTCTTGTGTCTGATGACCGCTGCTTGATAAATACTGACTGCAGGTTCTCTTGTGTATGATAACTGCTGCTTGATAAATACTGACTGCAGGTTCTCTCTTGTGTCTGATAACTGCTGCTTGATAAATACTGACTGCAGGTTCTCTTGTGAGAACCTGCAGTCATAGGGAGGTGAAGGGCTTGATAAATCGAGCCCATAGTAGGTTCAAAACATTAAGGTTTATCCTTATTTTCCAAATCTTACAGCAGCAGTACGTACGTATTCAATATTATAAGGAATTAAGTTTTGCTTCTTTCATTAACAAGCATATTTTAGTAACTCAAAAAAGCACAATTATTATTTTAATTATTACTAAAACAAGTAAACTAATGTTATTTTTCTCTTCTAATCTTTACACCTAACTACAAAGCAAAAGTTTTCTTGGTAATTTTTTGTATTTAAAAAATCAGCAAAAATGTACTTGTTTTCTTGCAAAATGAGCACTTACGATTTCTAATTGTAGCCATTGCCCTCCGGGACATAAAAGAGCGGACATCTTTTGAACTTAAGTCACATTCTGCCTTTTTGAGCATCGGCAATTCAGATTTACTGTTTCTCTTGCATTCTCTAAACACTAAGCCATCTCAAGTTACTCTAGAATATTTATGACATCAAGCTAAATATACCTTTCTGTCAGGATATCTGTGCTATTAAATTTATATATATTGTGTATATATATATATATATATATATATATATATATATATATATATATATATATATATATATATATATATATATATATATATATGTATGAAGACCAAGAATTCATTTTGTGAAGCTGTTTGTAAAACAACCCCCTCTTGTTCTGAAACACAGATTTCAAGAACAAAGAAATACACACTACAGGCCAGGATGCCTCCTGGGGTGGTGGACACAAGATTCTGTACATGAAGTCAGATAAGCAAACAAAATTCTGAGGCTGTAGTAATTAGCACAGTCCTGTTAATTGCCCCCGAACCAACTAAATACACATTATGCTGGCTAGCAGAAACACATGTCTATATTATAACTTTGAAATTCCTTTTAAAGTACAACTGATGTCTAATGTTCAGTTAAAGTATATCTCAGTATTGTATAAATGTGTATTTGAGGATCTGAGAGGAAATACCTAACAGTAACATATTAGCTAAGTATTTGCTGAATTTAATAAGTAGCTATATAGTCAATTTAAAATGTACAATTTATTTCAAAATTAATAACATTCTTTTTATTTTCCAGACATCTGAAATACAAACTGGATTCCAGATATGACTAGTAGGTTCTAATATATGATTGCCTAAATATACTATTTCAGATAGTGTCTGCTGTGTTAAATAAATAACTACACATGTAAAATGTTTAACATGCTGTATTTATATTAATATGGGATAACAATAGAAATGTAACTTTTAAACGCATCTTCTAAAATATTATAAGTAATATATTCATGTTTAGTATGAAAATACTCAGGGTAAATACTATTATATGGTCCCATACATATTGTACACATTGTTTGGAAATTAAAGTATATTTAATAAACATTAAAAAGCTTAGATACTAGACTGTTAGCAATATTGATAATGAGACTGCATTTCTGGTTGTCTGCTGTCACCAATAGTTAAAAAATGGTATTACAACCAAAAGGTATTTGGCTGCTCAGGGAGGTATTTCCCAAATAACCAATGATATGTTCAACTTCTTGGGCCTATCAAATTATTGTGGGAATGATTAAAGAAAATAATAAGAACCCAGACACACTAGAGAAAGGGACAGACTAAAAGAAGCATAACTTTTTGAGAGAGAAACACACAGATTTGTGCCAAGTATCTTCTCTGCCATTTTGGGACACTTTCTTGAGAATAGAAAGATAACAATTTTGAGGCCTGTATCCTTGCAATAGTGGACTAAATCCTTCTTATATGACCCACAAGAAATTCTGGAAGCGGAACACTCATTTGGTTATGTGGTAATGTATGACAGTGACTATAATTTAATATTTTAAAGCAAATGCACTCGTTGCTACAGTTAGATTGCAGCTGGTAATTTAAAGAGCATATTTGGTATTTTAAGTTTACATCCATAGTCCTGCATAAATTAGAACCAGTCATATTTAGTGCTAAGAAATGTATTTGCTAGACAGGATTTTGAACTCCAGATTTATAGGTCAGTTATTACTGTGAACTCTTTCAGAACTGTACATAAATTGGTTATTGTGGATAAATCTCTGGTAGTTATTAATTAAGCATTGTTAAGCTAATAGTCCATATTCTGATATTGGAGTGAACTAAGCTGGATTATTATAGACTGTGCTGGGATTCTCATTTGTGGTATTTATTGTGAATAAGGTTAATTTTTAAAAGATATATTTTTTTTATGATCTGTTGTATAGAATATTGTAACGGAATAAGTGTGTATAATCGATTCATAATCTAGTTTCTACATAAATATAATTCAATGTGTCTATAAAGCTAACTAATCAATGAACTAAGGAATAAATATTAATATATTGTTACGTATATACATTTTAATTTGAGGTTTACTTTAAAGATAATAAATAAATTATATTGTATACCTGGTATATACCGACATTTCTGTAGCGACCCAAGCCCCCTTGTAGGGCTGTGACAGGACGTAATGGATAGGGCACAAATTAAGTTATAAACGATTAATAATTATACATATTGAAATTATTTCTCTTAAGTATAACCCATGTCTTAGTGCTTTTTTTATAACAACAATGAAACAGACTGTTATATCCCTTTAAGCAAACAAGTGGCAACCAGAGAAAGTGATCATAGTTCTCAAATACAGGTACATTTCCTCAGAAGAGAAAGAATGAAATACCTCATAATGTGACAGGAAACCCTGAAGCACAGGCAGAGATGGAATGTACAAAAGGGGGCTCATCACTCTTCGAACAAACTTCTCAATGTACCCGGCTGTCATAGGACCTTTGTACTCAATGGGTCCGAAGCTGCAAAAGAACATTATTAATAGCTTAAGACACCGCAGACTAAACGCTATACCCCTAAACCTAAACCCACTGGAATCCGAGTTGTGCTAGTTCCAAAAAATATTAAATTTGTGTGTCTGATGCCACCATTTATAAAGCACTAAGAACTCCCAAATTATTTATCAGCATTAAAGAAATTAGATGAGTAAAAAAATTTCAACAGAAAAAAAGTGTTTCAAAAATTTAGAAGATTACATTTTGTAACTTGATATAGGGGTGAATGCAAAAAATATATAATATTATATATTATATATAACACTTTTATATAAAAAAAATATATATTAAACTGATTAGTGGATGCACATATATGCTTCTTGCCATTTGCTTACCAATGTGTTTAGCTACCTCCAGGTAATGCATTGCTGCCCTTTAAGCAAAGGATACTGAGAGAACATAGCAAAATTGACAATAGAAGTAAATTGGAAAGTTGTTTAAAAATGTATCAATCATGAAATACAAATTTGGGGTTTCATGTCCCTTTTTATTGATGAGCACTTGGTGTCACACACCCCTTCATGAGACTAGCTGTGCCTGCAAGTATTGTGGAAACTGGACCGAGCAGAGTGCTAACATGCTGTGATTATAACAAGCCAAAATGTTTCATTCAGATATAGGATACAGTTTTAAACAAGTTTTCAATTTACATCTTTATCTAATTTGCTTAGTTCTCTTGGTATCTTTTGTTAAAAAGCAAAATAAGGTAGGCTCAGGAGTTGTGAGCTAGCTGCTGATTGGTGGGTAAGCTAGGGTGAGTAATACAATATAATACAAGTTTTAATGAGAGAATATACGTTTTGCTTTAAAATGTCACTTTAAATAAGTACTGGTCTATCCCCACGTTCGCTAAAAACAAATAAACCTACGTAGCTCAGATGTCAAGACAGATCTCAGCTTAGTTCCGCTTCACTGTAACATGTTTAACCAAAATCTACTGTACACAGATGAAATACAGCGATTCTTTCAGTAGTTTGGTAATATACGTGTTACTGCTGGGAATGTGTGATTAAGAGAACAGAAGTGCGATTTGCATAAATACTCTGCACATTGTGGTTGCACCTGTGCAGGCTGCTTACGGCTATTGCAGTGTTTGGCTCCCATGTGTAACACATTTCTAAACTAACATATGTTAATCATAAAGGAAAGACCCCCTTAAAAGGATATAAAACACTTTGTAATCAGAAGACTTTTCCGTAGTCTTGCAATTATTTTGCAGTGAAGTGTGTAGGTTAACATATTGCTTGTTGCCACTGTTTTTCAATATCCAAAACCCCACCACCACTTGTCTTGTTTGAAGGAGCCGACCTGGATTTGTTGCTGGACCAGACACAGCTAGCCAATTATTTTATTAGCAAAACTTGCAGTAATTTACATTAACGTATCACCTCTGCTGAGGCCAATCAGGACAGATTGTGAAATCTGCATAGTGTACTTCCAGTGCTCTTATTGGAAAAGATTACAAGTTTCAGAATGAACATACCAGAAAAGTGGGGCAAAACAAATAAACGTATATAGCCCGTTTTTACTACACATAAACATTTATATCACAGAATGTTTGCCAAGATGGCAGCACCATTTTCTGTCTTGTAATGCTCATGGGTACAAAGCAAATTTTATAATAGAAGTACATTATAAAATAGTATGCTCTATCTGAATCACAAACGGAAAAATGTTGGGTTTCATATCCCTTTAGTATTCTAGCAGTAGGAACTGTAATTACATAAAGTTTTCCATTTAGATGTAGCACTTGGACAGATTTGATTTGGAATATATATATTTAATTAACTTCTAAACCCCCAACCCCACAAAATGCAAATTACTAATTTAATTACTAAGCCCCCTAACCTAGCACCCCCTAAATTAACCCCAATTACTAATTACGTAATCCCTATGAAAATAAAAAGCCCCCCCAAAATAAAAACACCTCAGAATCTAAACTAAACTACCAATAGCCCTTAAAAGGGCCTATTTTGTAGGCAATTGCCCTAAGTTAATAGCTCTTTTACATTAAATACTAAGTCCCCCCTAAAAGTAAACCCCCCCACCCACCAAACCCCCCCCCAAAAAAAAAAAAAAAAAAACAACTAAAACTACCCATTGCCCCTAAAGGGGCATTTGTATGGGCATTGCCCTTAAAAGGGCAATCAGCTCTTTTACAGCCCAATAAAATCCCTAATCTTAAAATAATAAAAAAAAAATCCTAAAACTAAGCCCCAAATAGGTACTTATCGTTCCTGAAGTCAGGCGGAGAAGGTCTTCTTCTATCTTCATCCGGAGCAAAGGCGGTGCTTGCTTTCCCGATGCACAGATCCTCAGTGGTGCGGAGGCTCCTCTTCATGCTCGCACACTGAAGATTGAATGCAAGGTACCCCATGTTTATTGGGGTACCTTGCATTTCTATTGGCTGAAATTTTGAAATCAGCCAATAGGATGAGAGCTACTGAAATCTTGTTGGCTGATTTGAGGTACCTTAAATTGATTTCGGTATCTTCCATTCAATTTTTAGTGTACGCCGGAGATCGGATGAAGACGAGCCTCCACGCCGCTGAGGATCACCGCCACTGAAGACAGCCGCTGAGGATCCGCGCATCGCGGAAGAACGCTCCGCACCTCCACTCCGCACAGGATGAAGATAAAAGATGATGGAGTCGCCTAGAAGAAGACCTTCTTCGCTGGACTTCAGGAGCGGTGAGTACCTATTTGGGGCTTAGTCTTAGAATTTGTTTTTTATTTTTAAGATTAGGGATTTTATTGGGCTGTAAAAGAGCTAAATGCCCTTTAAAGGGTAGTAAAAGAACTGAATGCCCTTTTAAGGGCAATCCCCATACAAATGCCCATTTAGGGGCAATGGATAGTTTAGGTTATTTTAGTGTAAGGTTTTTTATTTTGGGGAGTTGGTTGGGTAGGGAGTAATTGGTAATTTTGTAAAATAAAAAGAGCTGTTTAACTTAGGGCAATGCCCTACAAAAGGCCCTTTTAAGGGTTATTGGTAGTTTAGTATTAGATTAGGGGGTGTTTTTATTTGGGGGGGTATTTTTATAGGGGTATTAGTTTAGGTTGAATTTTTTTTATTTTGGATAGGTTTATTTTTTTATGTAATTTTACATTTATTTATTTTTAGTAAAATTAACTTGGGGTTTTGTATTTTTTTTTAAACATAGGCTGCCCTCTGGGCAGACTTATCACCTAGTAAGATTATAAATAAAAGCAAAATTATAGGGACATGAAAGCAATTTTTTTTCTTTGTGCCATCTAAAAGAGGTTTTTAGTTCATTACAACATTTTGAAAAACGCATTTACAGTGTTAAAAAAAAAAAAGATATTGTTTTTATGCTTGAGGAGGCGTCTCTGTCCACCGATTATGGCCTACATTACAAGTGGAGCAGTAGTTTGCACAAGTTAGTATCGCCCAAGTACGAGTTACCAAAGCAATACAAGTGTTGATATCAGGGGTGTCAAACTCATTTCTCATAGAGGACCAAATTATCTATTGACGTAAGAATGGAAGGCCGGATATATAGAAACATAATTTATGTAAGAACTTACCTGATAAATGTTTCATATTGGCAAGAGTCCATGAGCTAGTGATGTATGGGATATATATTCCTACCAGGAGGGCGCAAAGTTTCCCAAACCTCAAATGCCTATAAAATACACCTCCCACCACACCCACAACTCAGTTTAATGGATAGCCAAGTAGTGAGGTGATAACAAAAAGGAGTAAAAAAGCATACAAAAAAAAGAGGAACTGGAAATATAATTGTGCTTTTATAAATAAAATAAAAAGCCTAACCATCATAAAAAGGGTGGGCCTCATGGACTCTTGCCAATATGAAAGAAATGGATTTATCTGGTAAAGTCTTACATAAATTATGTTTTCTTTCATGTAATTGGCAAGAGTCCATGAGCTAGTGACTTATGGGATAGAAAATACCCAAGATGTGGAAGTCCACAGAAGAGTCACTAGAGAGGGAGTGATAAAATAACAGCTTTTTCCACTGAGAAATTAAATCCACACAATAATTAAGTTTTTCTTAAAAAAACTTAAATCAAAAGCAGTAGAATCAAACTGAGACAGCTGCCTGAAGAACTTTCTACCAAAGACTGCTTCAGAAGAAGCAAAATACATCAAAAATATGCAAAGACCAAATTACTGATTTGCAAAATTGATCAACCAAAGCTTTATTCTGAAAAAGCCCAAGAAATGGAGACTGAATTTAGTAGAATGAGCTGTAAATCACTGAGGCAGTGAGGCCCTGCCTCCAAAAAAGCCATGAAAAACCAACAGCTTTAACGAGGATGCCAAAGAAATGGCAGAGGCTTTCTAACCTTCTCTGGAAGCAGAAAAACAAATAGACTAGAAGTCTTCTGAAATCCTAGAACCTCAATATAGAATTATAAAGTTCTTACCACATCCAAAGGATGTAAAGAACTCTCAAAGAATTCTTTAGGATTAGGACACAAAGAAGGAACAACAATTTCTCTACTAATGTTGTTCAAATTCACAACCTTAGGAAAAAAAGAAGTCCACAAAACAACTTATCTAGATAAAATAAAATCAGATAAAGAGACACACAAGAGAGCTGATAAATCAGAAACTCTTGTAGCATAAGAGATAGTCAAAAGAAACAACACTTTCCAAGAAATTAGATAGTCTGCAAAGGAAATATAGGCTCAAAAGAAAGAGCCTGCAAAATCTTTAAACCAAATAAGACTCCAAAAAGGAGAAATTAGTAAATGAACAGGCTTGATACCAACCAAAGCCTGAACAAAACTGTTAATATCAGGAAGTTTAAACAATCTTTCTAGGAAATAAAACAGAAAGAACAGAGATTTGTCCCTTCAAAAAAACTACAGACAAACTTATCCAAACCATCCTGAAAAAAAAATGTAAAATCCTAGGAATTCTAAAAGAATGCCAAGAGAATTTATGAGAACACCATAAAATATAGGTTTTCCAAACCTGATAATACATGTTCCTTGAAAGAATAAGCCTGCAACATAGTGATAAAAACTGAGTCAGAGAAACCTCTATGACTAAACACTAATCAATTTCCATACCATCAAATTAGTAATTTGAGATCCAGATGGAAAAATAGCCCCTAAAACAAGAGGGCTGGCCAAAGAGAAAGTGACCAAGGATGGCAACTGGACATCTGAACAAAATCCACATACCAAACCTGTGAGGCCATGCTAATGCTAACAGAAACAGATGAGACTGTTCCAATATGATCTTGGAAATTACCCTTGGAAGAAATAAAAACAGAAGTGGAAAGATGCAGTCAGGTTACAAAACTAAGATACTGCAATGCAACCACCATTTCTGCCTGAGGATCCCTGGACCTGAAAATGTACCTGGGAAATTGAGAAAACACATCTGTATAGAGATACCATTCTCCCGGATGTACTAACCAATTCACAAACAGCACCTTCTTCCTGTGATATTTGTTGCCAGTGGAACAGAGGAGACTGCTTTTCCTCTCAAATATCAAAGTATAAAAATCCACAGCACCAAAACTTATGAAGAAATCTTAGAAGTTTATTCTTGTCTCAGGTACAAACATATGCAATGTTTCGGGAGCCATTCCCTTAATCATGTATCTCTCTACCGGATGTAAAGACTGACGGCTGAGATAATCCACCTCCCAAAACGTCTAACCCTGAGATAAAAATCGTAGAAATTAGACAGGAGATGAATTCCATCTAAGAACGTATTCAAGATACTTCCTAATTTCTAAGGGACTGTGAGTCCCTACTTGATGATTGACATATGCCACAGTAGTGATATTGTCTATCTGAAAGCAAAAATGAAAAGTTCTCTCCTAAAAGAGGCCAAGCCTGAAAGATCTCTGAAAATAGCACAAAGTTTTAAAATATCGATTGGAAACCTCGCCTCTTGAAGTTTCCAAACCCCTTGTGCTGTCAGAGACCCTCAGACAGCTCCCCAACCTGTAAGACTTGCATCCATTAAGAATACAGTCCAGGAAGGACAAACAAAAGGAGTCCCCCTGAATAAAACAATGATAATCTAATCACCAAAACAGAGAGAGTTTAGTGTTTAGGATTTAAGAATATCAACTGTGATATCTGAAAACAATCCCTCCACCATCGATTCAGTATGCAAAGAAAAAGAGGTCTCAAATGAGAAACCAGCAACAGGGAACCACGCCTGATGCTGCAGTTATGAGACCTAAAACTTCCATGCACATAGCCATTGAAAGGAATGTTCTAGACTGTAAGTTAGACAGGCGAACGCCAATTACAATTGACTTTTGTCCGATAAAGACAAAGACATGAGCACAGAATCCATCTAGAAACCCAAAAAGAGGTGACCCGTGTCTGAGGAATCACAAAACTCTTAGGTAAAACAAAACTAGTTGATTCATGAGATTCCAATAAAAGAAAAGGATTAAGTTAATACCAAGATACCACCCAAATAAGGAAGCACCACAATACCCTACTGTCTGAATACAGAAAGAAGGGCACCAATAACCTTTGAAAATATTAATAAAGTTGTCACTAAACCAAATGGAAAAGCGACAAATTGGTAAGGCTTATCTAAAAAGAGAATCTCAGAAACCACACGTGGTCTGAGTGAAATAAAATATGACGATAAACATCCTATAAAATGGAGTGGACATGAAATGACCTTGCTGAACAAAAAAGGCATAATAGTCCTTATAATTGCCAACTTGAAAGTTGAGACTATCAAAACAATATGAGTCTTTAGATCCAAGATTGGACTGAATAAACCTTTCTTCTTTAGGACAAAGAATAGAATTGAATAGAAACCCAATTCCTAATCCTGGTAAAGAACTGGTAAAATCACTCCAAATTCACAGAGTGTACTGAGAAAGAAAGAATCTTCCTATAGAAGGTCTCATTATAAAAATCTATTCAAACCGTAAGAATAATATAGATTTTGGACTGAGTTCATCCAAAAACAAAATTTTAATTTGCCCCCACCAGAAGGACTGGTTTGAGAACCGCACCTTCATGCAGTCTAACAACTAGTAATTATATAGCATTTTTCTCCCAGAATGATACAAAAAACGCTTTTTCAGTGCTTACACTTGGAGTTAACCAAATTAACAGCTGGAAAAAACAGATATTAGTACCCAAATAAATGGTACACAATAAATTGACCTCAAAAGGCCGAAGGGCTGTATTAACCCTGCCGGGATATGAATCTATGACCCTTAGATCAAGAACAAGCATTTGTAGTCAGGACATTCACCAACTGATCTACATCACCGGACTAAAAGTAGGGTAGAAAAACTCTAAACCTCCAGAAATAGTGGCGATAATAGAAATCAAACAAATTATTATCCTAACAAGATAGAGATAATAAAATATATTTGAAACCATAATAATATAGTAAACATAATTAAATGAATACATCTGAAGTAAATAAACAGAGTTACTAAGGTTATATTCAAATTCTAAAGAATCCTGAAAAGAAGTACCAATTTCCATAGAAATAGTAGTACAGTCCCAAGAGGGAATCAGGATAACCATTCTCTAGAATATATTACGGATAGTGTATTCATTGGAAAAAACCTCAAGAGTAAAAATCTTAAAATCCAGATATGAAAGGGATTAATAACATAGTTAATAGGAGGACTAGACTCCTAAAAGCTATAAATAACAAAATTTCCTTAAAGGGCCATGATACCCAAATGTTGAAACACTTGAAAGTGATGCAGCATAGCTGTAAAAAGCTGACTAGAAAATATCACCTGAACATCTCTATGTAAAAAGGAAGATATTTTACCTCAAAAATTCCTCAGTAGCCACATCGCATTGTAAAGGACTTCTAAGCAGCAAATCAGTATGTCTGTCCCGGGACAGCTAAGTGAGTGAACTTTCGTGCACACTAATCTTATTTCCCTATTCAGTTTAAGGAAGTTTACTATGAAATCTCATGAGAGTTAAGTCGAATCTCATGAGATCCCAGTAAAAAAGTTCATGACCTCAGCACTGTTAATGCTGATTGGCTGCTGTTCATTTCTTCATTTTTATTTTTTTTCCTGCAGCTGGGCAGCAGCTGAGTATATTTTTTTACACAGAACTTACTCTGGTGAGCTGAGGCAGTTGTGAGGTAAAATATCTTCCTTTTTTACATAGAGATGCTCAGGTGATATTTTCTAGTCAGGTTTTTACAGCTATGCTGCAGCACTTTCAAGTGTCTCAACATTTGGGTATCATGGCCCTTTAAAGGAATAATAGCAGTCATAACCTTTTATAATATAAGCAATAACATGTGATGTTTGCAGATTAAATCAAGTACATGAACTGAATATGTAAAAAAAAAAAAAACAGTAAATGTCATTGTACATGCAGAAACATTACTAGCATAAAACATGATAAATAAATGACAGAAAATTGAGCTGATAACAGCTTAATAATGAAAAGAACACACTTAGCTTTGTAAAATAGTGTTTCAGGGAATCATAGTTTATACAGTAACATCAGTCAGGATCAGAATGAGACATCTCGCAAAATGCAACAGAAAATAAAAATAACGTTAGGCAAAACATTCAATTTCCACAATGTAACAGTTTCAGTAGATAGAAAAACAAAGATAGCAGTATTTATTTATTTTTAAACAAAAAAATTAAATAAAAAAGCAGGCATAATAGCTTTCAAAATTCATGAAAACTGCGAGCAATAGAGGGAGAGGGGTAAAATAACTAAATTTTGGTGCCAAGAATGACGCATTGCGCAAAAGGAAGTAAAAAAAATTTCAGCGCAAAACTAACACCAGAAAATGACACAACTTGCATCATAAACGCGATCTCGCGCCAAAACAACTAGCGTCAACAAAGACGCAGGAAATGCCGAAATTTGCGCCATCAAAGGCACAACTTTGCGTAAAAAAAAATTGTGCCCAGAATGACAATAAAAAACAGCATTCTGCACCCTCGCGAGCCTAGATTTGCCCGCGAAAAATTGAGAGTCAAATTAGAAAAAGACTGAACCCCAGGTAAGAAAAAAAGTTTAAATAAACTTTTTAAACATGATTCCTATACTGAAACTGAGAATGCAAAGGGAAATATACATAGACCTGACTCATGGCAAATAAGTAAAATACATATATTTAAAAAACTTTATATTAATACATAAATGTGCCAAACCATAGCTGAGAGTGTCTTAAATAAGAACAACATACTTACCGAAAGACACCCATCCACATATAGCAGATAGCCAAACCAATACTGAAAACTATCAGCAGAGGTAATAGTATATAAGAGTATATTGTCGATCTGAAAAGGGAGGTAGGAGATGAATCCCTACGACCGATAACAAAGAACCATTGAAAATATTTCCCATAAGGGAAACCAGAAAATCAATAGGCGATACTCTCTTCACATCCCTCTGACAAACACTGTACTCTGAGAGGAATTGGGCTTCAGAATGCTTAGAAGCGCTTATCATAAAAGAAATCATAAAAATCAAGCACAAACTTACTTCACCACCTCCATAGGAGGCAAAGTTTATAAAACTGAGTTGTGGGTGTGGTGGGAGGTGTATTTATAGGTATTTGAGGTTTGGGAAACTTTGCCCCCTCCTGGTAGGAATGTATATCCCATATGTCACTAGCTCATGGACTCTTGCCAATTACATGAAGGAAATTTAAATTGTATATGTAAATTGTATACCTTTAGCCCCCCCATTCTTATGTCAAAGGACAATTTGGCCCTCCATAAGAAATAAGTTTGACACCCCTAGGAATACTGTTGTACAGTGTGAAAAGACAATAATTTGTATGTGTGAAATTAACCTTTTCAAATCCAAAAGAATAGCACAACCTGTAAATGAATTAGTCATACATTTGAGCTGACTAATTAGTCATACATTTGAGCCGACTAATTAATCATACATTTAAGCTGAGGCATTATGGGTATACAGAACATATGTGAATAATGTGAAATTTATATGCATTATACTGTAAAATTCTTCATTCTACATTTGTGATTTGGGTCTAGAAACAAAATTAACCGTACAAAATTAATATTTTGCAGAAAAAATGGTCACAGTTTTTCCCCGTGATGAGAATGCACTTTTCAAAATTTCTCACTGTAAAACGGCACAATTTCTACCACTGAAACTAATGAGCTTCTTGCTTCTCATAAAACTAATATCTCACTGTACCAGCCGGTACTGCAGGAACATGGTTGGTACAGTGAGAAAATAAGAGTTTTGCGAGAAACAATCACCTTGTTAGTTTAGTGGTAGAAATCAAACGCACATTTTACAATCCTTTGTTCTATACACAGAAGCAATGCTTTTTTTGTACAGTCTTGCAATAGCCCTGATTTGTGGCTTAGGAAGCCCTGTATGAGCAGTCACGCGACTTTACCAGAGCTTTTTATTTTGGTTAAATTTATATTGTCAAGCGTTTACCAGGGACTTGTAATAAGAAGATGATTTTCCACTTTGCGCTCATCACTGAAGGTATAGGGAGCATTAGATAGTGCAAGTTTGCGATATTTCCTTTTTCACTTGTAAAATGAGTTCTAGCGGTAAACATATTGCAACCTTGTTTGTGCTTCTCACAGTAATGATTGTGCTCCATTTGTAATCTAGGCCTGTGCTGAGGGGTTGCACCCTTTTAGGCCAGTGAGAAACTGATCACATAAAAGACAGACGTGCATTTTGTTTTATTAACAAATACCCCATTTGTCAGCGGGTAGCAGCATTAGTTTCTTTTCGGAGCTAGATTTCTTTGCATGAAAGTGGAACACACAAAGCTCTGTTGAAATTCAGTTCACGGTGTTGCACTTTCACAAGAATAAAGCCGGCTCTGAAGAGAACCGAATGCTGCGTCCCTCGGCCATATTCGGCATTTGTTAATAAAACAAAATAACAAACAGCACTGTGCCACTACATATACCATAAAGAGCCGACCCATTAAAGTACATTTTGAGGAGCTGTGCAAAACTAAATGCTTCTACCTAAATAAAACCGGCCTGTTGCTACCATTAATCCCTGGGCATCAGAGGTTTATCTTAGAAGTCTTTCACTAGAGATTTCAAATGAAGTTACAGTTCAGTTGATTTATTTTAAATAAAGACATTATCATGTGTTTAACAGTTAGGTTATCTATCAAATCTGTGCCGCTATAACATACAAGTCATGGGTGCTTGATCTGGCTAATTACCTCTTATGGTACAAGTTAATCACTGGGAAATAGAAGAAACTTTTCTGTTTCCTGCACTTTCCGTGCTGCCACCAGCAGTTGACAGCAACAAACAGTACCTAGAAGAGAAAATACCGTATTACATAGCGATCAGGAAACCCACTGGACCCCTTAATCTGGCATATGTCCCCTGGTCCCACAGCAAAACAAGCTGATAGTCATATGAATACGTCTATAAGATCAAGCTTTGTCTTTATGACATTAAACTATTATACAAATCACATCTGCTACATTCACACATTTTATTTATAAGATATGTAAACATTTATATAAAACAAGTGACACCAAAACTCCACATTTTACCCTAATGTATTTAAAAGAACAAGAGTACATTTTTGCCATTACAAACAAGAGCTCTGACATAAGGAGAACATGCTTTTATTTCCTGGATAAAAACGAATAAATAAAAAGGAATATGAGTATCTTAGAATCTACCCCTAAAATTCCAGCAGCGAAGTTCCCTACAGTGCATCTTCTACACTGTATGTAGTCCCCTAACGGATGAGCTTGTGAAAACTATTGCACAAATGCTGAGGATTTAAAGGGACACAAGAGGCATTAAAGGGACACAAGTCAAAATTCATTTACATGATTCAGATAGAGCAGCGATTTTAAACAAATTTCCAGTTTACTTAACAAAATGTGCAGTCTTTATATTTACACTTTTTTTGAGTCACCAGCTCCTACTGATCATGTGTAAGAAATCACAGAATATACGTATATGCATTAGTGATTGGCTGATGGCTGTCACATGATATAGGGGAAGTGGAAATTACGCAATTTTGAAATTGGTCAGAAAAAAACCTTCTACTCATCTGAAGTTGTGCTATTCCATTGTCTTTTTATCATGCATTCATTATGCAAATCTACTGTATTTAATGGTCCTTTAAACTTTCAAGGCTCATAAAGAGCAGCAATTTTAAAAGATTTTTCAATTTACGTCTATTATCAGTTTTACTTTTTTGCTGAAAAGCAACTCAGGAATCAATTCACAACTACATACAATAAAAAATCTCAACGCGTTTTAACAAATTACACAGCCTTTTTCAATAGAATAAAACAAATTGAGCTCTGTTTTATTCTCTTTAAATAAACAGTGTAATCTGTTGAAACACGTTGACATTTTTTATTGTATGGAGTTGTGATCGAGTAAAAGCCTGGATTCTTGAGTTGGAATTCTTCAATAAACACTGGAAGCTTATTTTACACAGTTTTTTTCTGAGTATTTTCCTAGCCGTTGTAGCCTGTAAACTCTACACCATTTGTAGGCTTTTTTTCCTTAGAGGTCATCTGTGTGGAGGGCGTTTTGGGAACTACAAGACTATGGCTGGAAGTGGTCAGCGCCGCTGCATTTGCACATTACGATTTTATACAGCTGAAGGAC